>NW_026286272.1:0-2753 GCF_023373465.1 Oncorhynchus keta | reverse complement strand
AGAAGACAATGATTCATCGTTTAAACGTCCGTGATACCGGATCCAACTGGGCCGGACTCAACAGTACGGTCGGGAGAAACAACAATGGAGCAACAAAAAAATATATACTTTTTCTGGAAAGGTAACAGGAAATCAAATCAAATCAAATTTTATTTGTCACATACACATGGTTAGCAGATGTTAAATGCGAGTGTAGCGAAATGCTTGTGATGCTTGTGATGAAATGAACTGGCCCCCACAGAATGCAGAACAAAATGGCGGCCGGATCGGGCCGGTCCAGGAAGAATCATTTCGGTTTGAAATCATCTTCCACGTAAATCAAGGGACACACACAGACTAATGACTCCATCTCCCAGCGCAGAGTAAACACACATCAATCAGACCCAGCATGACTGGATACGTTTAGTAAACAGTAGAGGAGGGGTTTTCTCACATTATGAATGAGCAGGCATCACTACCCTCATTGGGAGCACAGGTTTGAATAAACATCTCTCTTGGGCTGGGGCTGAAACACTAACCAAACAAAACAAAATCAATGGCCATTTTCCATGTGATTGGAAGGTGTGTTGGGAGGGGGAGGGAAAGGAGAGGAGGTGAAGGAGGAGGGAGAGGAGAGGAGGTGAAGGACAGAGGGGGGAGGGAGAGGAGAGGAGGAGGAGAAGGAGAGAGGGGGAGGGAGAGGAGAGGAGGTGAAAGAGGTGGAAGAGAGAGGATATGCATCTCTTTTACATATTTGTAGACTATTTGAGCAGTGAGTTTTTATTTCACCTTTATTTACACAGGTGACGAAGAGGGGCGGGCCGTCGACTGGCTGATCAGGGTCAATTATTCCACCACTTCAATTCAAACGAAGAGCCTCTGCGCAGGTAAAACGCCGATGAAAATCTTCACTTATCTCATTTTTCCAGAGTAATGAAGCCAGATTCTGACACAACTTGTTTAGGGCAGAAAAGAGAGGAATTTCCACACTTCAGTGCCTCTGAACCGTTTCCCAAAATGTAGACGGAGCACTAGCAGACTCTGAGATAGAATTTAGAAGTAGATTTACCTTTCTTGATTGAGGAAGTGCGTCTATTTGTCAATTGCCTATTATTATTAATAATATTAATAATATTATATTATTATTATTATAGTATTATTATATATTATATATTAATTGCCTGAAAAGTTGCCAATCAGCTATGGTCAGAAGATTATTTATGACAATACCCCTGGCAATATAAATATTACCGCTTGCTGTGCGGTAGCAGAGAGAACAGTCTATGACTTGGGTGGCTGGAGTCTTTGACCATTTTTAAGGCCTTCCTCTGACATCGCCTGGTATAGAGGTCCTGGATGGCAGGGAGCTCGGTCCCAGTGATGTACTAGGCCGTACTCACTACCCTCTGCAGTGTCTTGCAGTTGGATGCCAATCAGTTGCCATACCAGGCGGCGATGCAGCCAGTCAACATGCTCTCAATAGTACAGCTGTAGAACTTTTTCTGAGGATCTGAGGTCCCATGCCAAACATCCAGTGATGTGGACACCAGGGAACTTGGAGCTCTAGAGCTGCTCCACTACAGCCCCGGCGATGTGAATGGCTCGTAGCGGTACGATGATAACTCAATGAAATAGTTACCTGAGAAAGAGGGTCAGATCTCTCTCTCTCTCTCTCTCTCTCTCTCTCTCTCTCTCTCTCTCTCTCTCTCTCTCTCTGTGGCGCTCTGCTCCACCAGGGTGGATGGAGTTCTGCAGTGATATGATTCACTTTGACTCCTGAATGGCACAGCGGTCTAAGACACTGCATCTCAGTGCAAAGAACTCACTACAGACCCTGAATCCAGGCTGTGCCAAGAACCGGCCGTGATTGGGAGTCCCATAGGGCGGTGCAATATTTGGTCCAGCATCGTCCGGGTAAGGAGGTTAGACCGGGGTAGGCCAAACCATTGTAAATAAGAATTTGTTCTTAAACTTCTTATGGTTGGTGGCAGTATTGAGTAGCTTGGATGAATAAGGTGCCCAGAGTAAACTGCCTGCTACTCAGTCCCAGAAGCTAAAATATGAATAGCATTAGTATATTTGGATAGAAAACACTCTGAAGTTTCTAAAGCGGTTTGAATGATGTCTGTGAGTGTAACAGAACTCATATGGAAGGCAAAAACCTGAGAAAAAATCCAGCCCAGGAAGTGGGAAATCTGAGGTTTGTAGTTTTCAACTCAGCTATTGAGAGATACAGTAGGATGTTGGTCATGTGCACTTCCTAAGGATTCCACTAGATGTCAACAGTCTTTAGAACCTTGTTTGATGCTTCTACTGTGAAGTGGGGGAGAATGAGAGGGAATGAGTCAGTGGTCTGCCAGAGAGCCACAATCTCAGTCTCGCGCGTTCACGTGATAGTTAGCTCTGTTCCATTGCTTTTCTACAGACAGGAATTTTCCAGTTGGGACATTATTGAACCTGTCCCTGTACAAGACAGGGGGAGACAGGCCAGGAGAGGAACAGAGAGGGGGAGTGTGGAGGGGGTACCTGTACAAGACAGGAGAGACAGACCAGGCAGACAGTGAACAGAGAGGGGGTGTGTGGTGGCGGTACCCGTACCAGACAGGGGAGACAGACCAGGGAGACAGTGAACAGAGAGGGGAGTGTGGTGGGGGTACCTGTACCCGACAGGGAGAGACAGACCAGGGCAGACAGTGAACAGATCGCCAGGTGGAATTCAAGCAGCAGTGTAACAGGTAACAGGAGTAGGTCTCACACCTATTTGGGAGAAGCTT
>NW_026286271.1:0-979 GCF_023373465.1 Oncorhynchus keta | reverse complement strand
GGTGATTCTCTAACCCTGTTGGTTGTGGGGATTCTCTAACCCTATTGGCTGTGGTGATTCTCTAACCCTACTGGCTGTGGTGATTCTCTAACCCTATTGGCTGTGATGATTCTCTAACCCTATTGGCTGTGATGATTCTCTAACCCTATTGGCTGTGGTGATTCTCTAACCCTACTGGCTGTGGTGATTCTCTAACCCTACTGGCAGTGATGATTCTCTAACCCTATTGGCTGTGGTGACTCTCTAACCCTGTTGGTTGTGGGGATTCTCTAACCCTATTGGCTGTGGTGATTCTCTAACCCTACTGGCTGTGGTGATTCTCTAACCCTACTGGCTGTGGGGATTCTCTAACCCTACTGGCTGTGGTGACTCTCTAACCCTACTGGCTGTGGGGATTCTCTAACCCTACTGGCTGTGGTGACTCTCTAACCCTGTTGGTTGTGGGGATTCTCTAACCCTACTGGCTGTGGTGACTCTCTAACCCTGTTGGCTGTGGGGATTCTCTAACCCTGTTGGTTGTGGGGATTCTCTAACCCTATTGGCTGTGGTGATTCTCTAACCCTACTGGCTGTGGTGACTCTCTAACCCTACTGGCTGTGGTGATTCTCTAATCCTATTGGCTGTGGGGATTCTCTAACCCTACTGGCTGTGGTGATTCTAACAGTCATATTATACATATTAACAGTCTAACAGTCATATTATACAGGTGCAATGTAATGATATGCCAAAGGTAACAACACCTTGACCAAGCTGCTAGAAACAAGCCGTGGTACCAGCTTCAACAAGGCATAATGGATTAGTATTACGTAACATGGTCTTGTAATGGAATGTGATTACTGGATGATTCTAAATGCGTCTGCTAAATGGCATATATTATTATTATTATATTATTCTACGGTAGTGACTCATTCCCATCGTGGGTTATAGGTATTGCGGTTTTTAAAGTTCCTACGGAGCTGTGACATATCCAGCGTTTACA
>NW_026286270.1:0-6291 GCF_023373465.1 Oncorhynchus keta | reverse complement strand
CCTCCCTCTCCATCTCCCCCTCTTCCCTCCTTCCAGGTGTTTCAGAGGAGGATGGATGGAACAGTGAACTTCTACAGAGGATGGGACCAGTACAAGAACGGCTTTGGACACGCAGCAGGAGAGTACTGGCTGGGTAAAGGACTTCTTTCAAAAAGCCTCATCAAGGACAGATCATCCATGGAAAACCCCTGGATAATATAAATTAATCATTGGTTTGTTAAATTGACTTCTCTGTTAGTGAGGTTGTTGTGACGGTCAGTAGTTAGGCAGGGCCAAATCCCAACAGGGCCAAATCCCAACAGGGCCAAATCCCAACAGGGCCAAATCCCAACAGGGCCAAATCCCAACAGGGCCAAATCACAACAGGGCCAAATCACAACAGGGCTAAATCACAATAGGGCCAAATCCCAACAGGGCTAAATCCCAACAGGGCCAAATCACAACAGGGCCAAATCACAACAGGGCCAAATCACAACAGGGCCAAATCACAACAGGGCCAATCCACTTTAGTCTGTGTGTAAAACCAGTGCGTCTAGAAAAGCAACCTCCCACACTACTCCAAAGCAGTTCAAAAATGACATGTACAAAAATATATATAATAATATACTCACTAATATATATAATAATATATTCACTTCCAGTACAGAGTTTGGACACACCTTTCTCATTCAAGAGTTTTTCTTATTTTCTACACTGTAGAATAATAGTGAAGACATCAAAACTATGAAATAACACAGATGGAATCATGTAGTAACCAAAAAAAAAAGTTTAAAAAGTAGCCATCCTTTTGCCTTGATGACAGCTTTGTTCACTCTCTGCATTCTCTCAACCAGCTTCAACTGGAATTTATTTTCCAACAGCACCAAACTTTTGACTGGTACAGTATATACAAAAACAAATGAAGTAAGCTCTCTGTGCTGACCAAAGACATGACTCTCTGTGCTGACCAAAGACATGACTCTCCTGTGCTGACCAAAGACATGACTCTCCCGTGCTGACCAAAGACATGACTCTCCCGTGCTGACCAAAGACATGACTCTCCGTGCTGACCAAAGACATGACTCTCCGTGCTGACCAAAGACATGACTCTCCTGTGCTGACCAAAGACATGACTCTCCTGTGCTGACCAAAGACATGACTCTCCTGTGCTGACCAAAGACATGACTCTCCTGTGCTGACCAAAGACATGACTCTCCTGTGCTGACCAAAGACATGACTCTCCTGTGCTGACCAAAGACATGACTCTCCTGTGCTGACCAAAGACATGACTCTCCTGTGCTGACCAAAGACATGACCTCTGTGCCAGACTCAAAGACATGACCTCCTGTGCTGACCAAAGACATGACTCTCCTGTGCTGACCAAAGACATGACTCTCCCAGCGATCAAAGACATGACTCTCCTGTGCTGACCAAAGACATGACTCTCCTGTGCTGACCAAAGACATGACTCTCCTGTGCTGACCAAAGACATGACTCTCTGTGCTGACCAAAGACATGACCTCCCAAAAGGACCAAAGACATGACTCTCCTGTGCTGACCAAAGACATGACTCTCCGTGCTGACCAAAGACAGACACCAAAGACATGACTCTCCTGTGCTGACCAAAGACATGACTCTCCTGTGCTGACCAAAGACATGACTCTCCTGTGCTGACCAAAGACATGACTCTCCTGTGCTGACCAAAGACATGACTCTCCTGTGCTGACCAAAGACATGACTCTCCTGTGCTGACCAAAGACATG
The DNA here is from genome assembly GCF_023373465.1 of Oncorhynchus keta. Classification (NCBI taxonomy): domain Eukaryota; kingdom Metazoa; phylum Chordata; class Actinopteri; order Salmoniformes; family Salmonidae; genus Oncorhynchus; species Oncorhynchus keta. Next base: position 4,549 of record NW_026286270.1, on the reverse strand, counting down.
ACTCTCCTGTGCTGACCAAAGACATGACTCTCCTGTGCTGACAGACATGACTCTCCTGTGTGACCAAAGACATGACTCTCCTGTGCTGACCAAAGACATGACTCTCCTGTGCTGACCAAAGACATGACTCTCCTGTGCTGACCAAAGACTCTCCTGTGCTGATGACTCTCCTGTGCTGACCAAAGACATCTCCTGACTCTCTCTGTGCTGACCAAAGACATGACTCTCTGACCAAAGACACGACTGCTGACCAAAGACATGACTCTCCTGTGCTGACCAAAGACATGACTCTCCTGTGTGACCAAAGACATGACTCTCCTGTGCTGACCAAGACATGACTCTCGTGCTGATGACTCTCCGTGCTGACCAAAGACATGACTCTCCGTGCTGACCAAAGACATGACTCTCCTGTGCTGACCAAAGACATGACTCTGTGCTGACCAAAGACATGACTCTCCTGTGCTGACCAAAAGACATGACTCTCCTGTGCTGACCAAAGACATGACTCTCCTGTGCTGACCAAAGACATGACTCTCCTGTGCTGACCAAAGACATGACTCTCCTGTGCCCAAAGACATGACTCTCCGACCAAAGACATGACTCTCCGTGCTGACCAAAGACATGACTCTCCCTGACCAAAGACATGACTCTCCGTGCTGACCAAAGACATGACTCTCCTGTGCTGACCAAAGACATGACTCTCCTGTGCTGACCAAAAGACATGACTCTCCTGTGCTGACCAAAGACATGACTCTCCTGTGCTGACCAAAGACATGACTCTCCTGTGCTGACCAAAGACATGACTCTCCGTGCTGACCAAAGACATGACTCTCCTGTGCTGACCAAAGACATGACTCTCCTGTGCGACCAAGACATGACTCTCCCTGTGCTGACCAAAGACATGACTCTCCTGTGCTGACCAAAGGACATGACTCTCCTGTGCTGACCAAAGACATGACTCTCCTGTGCTGACCAAAGACATGACTCTCCTGTGCTGACCCAAAAGACATGACTCTTACGTGCTGACAAAGACATGACTCTCCTGTGCTGACCAAAGACATGACTCTCCTGACCAAAGACATGACTCTCTGTGCTGACCAAAGACATGACTCTCCTGTGACCAAAGACATGACTCTCAAAGACATGACTCTTCGTGCTGACCAAAGACATGACTCTCCTGTGCTGACCAAAGACATGACTCTCCTGTGTGACCAAAGACATGACTCTCCTGTGCTGACCAAAGACATGACATGTGCTGACCAAAGACATCTCCTGTGCTGACAAAGACATGACTCTCCTGTGCTGACCAAAGACATGACTCTCCTGTGCTGACCAAAGACATGACTCTCCTGTGCTGACCAAAGACATGTCTCCTGTTGACCAAAGACATGACTCTCTGTGCTGACCAAAGACATGACTCTCCGTGTTGACCAAAGACATGACTGACTCTTCGTGCCTGTCTCCTGTGCTGACCAAAGACATGACTCTCCTGTGCTGACCAAAGACATCTGCATGATAGAAATGGAGATCCTTTAAAAACTCAACTCTTGACCTCGACGCCAGCGCCCACTACATTTTTTCACATTGTTCCTCTTCATCAGGGACTGGTTTAGACCTGGGACACCAGGTGGGTGATATTAATTACCAGGTAGAAGAGAAAACCAGCAGCCTGTGAACCTGGTAAGGGTAAGAGTTGAATATCTCTGTTCTAAATAAAAAGGTTCCCTCTCGTCTGTTCGATGCAGGCCTGGACACCATCTACCTCCTGACCCTGAAAAAGAATTACGAGTTGAGGGTGGACATGGAGGACTTTGACGGACAGAAAGCCTACGCTTTCTACTCCTCCTTCGCCATCTCTCCCAAAGTCACAGATCCTGAACTGGATGGCTACAAACTCCAGGTTACTGGCTTTAAAGATGGAGGAGCAGGTGAGAACAGTTTAAACTTCCTGAGAGAAACATCTGGGCTGTATTCATTAGTTCAGATGAGAACAGTTTAAACTTCTTTAGAGAAACATCTGGGCTGTATTCATTAGTCCAGAGTTCAGATGAGAACAGTTGAACTTCCTTAGAGAAACATCTGGGCTGTATTCATTAGTTCAGAGTTCAGCTAAGTTCCCTCATTCGGTTCTGTTTGATTCCAGTGAATACCCGTACAGATACACTATCTTAGAGCTATCAGTTCTGGGATCTTATTAGAGATCTAATGAATAGTATTACATAGAAAAGGACAGGGGGGACCGTACAGATACACTATCTTAGAGCTGATCTGGGATCAGTTCTGGGATCAGTTTATTAGAGATCTAATGAATAGTATTACATAGAAAGGACAGGGGGGACCGTGACAGATACACTATCTTAGAGCTGATCTGGGATCAGTTTATTAGAGATCATAGTGTATAGTATTACATAGAAATGACGGAGGGGCTGGTCTAGATCACACCGTGACATAGTAGACGGATTTTGACCAGGGCTCTGATAGGTTCCATAACATCTGACCTGTGTTTCCTGCTGAAACAAAGGGGACTCCCTCACCTACCACAGCGGTATGAAGTTCTCCACCTTCGGCCGAGACCAGGCACAAGTGTGCGGTCAGCGCGGTCGGAGGTTATTGGTACGACGCGTGTTACTTCTCAAACCCAAACGGTCTTTATACGTGGGATTGAACTCACAGATTGGAGTCAACTGGAGGGGATGGAAGACCTTCTGGTACTCTGTGAAAGCCATATCCTTCAAGATTAGGCCTGTGAACCTGTGAAGGTCCTTCACAAAGTCCTTGAGTTAAAACATTGGTTATATGAACTGTATATTGTCCCTTCAAAAATGCTCGATTGGAAGATGTGGTGTTTTCATTCTATGCACAGTGTAACATTGATCTCAGTCAGTTGTCCTAGAAAACTAAAAACTGTCGCGTGAAAAATGCTCCTTTTCATGTAGCTCATATTCTGTTAAACCCAAATCGTGTTGTTGACTCGTTCCTATACTGGTATTTGTGTCTGGGGGCGGTTGTGGTGCCCATATTACCGCCACAGCGGCAGTCATGAGTCAAGACCACAGTCACATTCTGCTGAGTCAACTTCCATCTCCTTTAATTAACTCCTGAACATGGCTGTTACAACTGACTACACACCAATCAGGTCCTAATGGTCTGGTCCTTGGTAGAACCCAACTGACTACACACCAATCAGGTCCTAACGGTCTGGTCCTTGGTAGAACCCAACTGACTACACACCAATCCCAGGGTCCCCAACGGCCTGGTCCTTGGTAGAACCCAACTGACTACACACCAATCAGGTCACTAACGGCCTGGTCCTTGGTAGAACCCAACTGACTACGCACCAATCAGGTCCTAACGGCCTGGTCCTTGGTAGAACCCAACTGACTACGCACCAATGAGGTCCCTAACTGGTCCTTGGTAGAACCCAACTGACTACGCACCAATCAGGTCACTAATGGTCTGGTCCTTGGTAGAACCCAACTGACTACGCACCAATCAGGTCACTAACGGTCTGGTCCTTGGTAGAACCCAACTGACTACACACACCAATCAGGTCCTAATGGTCTGGTCCTTGGTAGAACCCAACTGACTACACACCAATCAGGTCACTAACGGCTGGTCCTTGGTAGAACCCAACTGACTACACACCAATCAGGTCACTAACGGCCTGGTCCTTGGAGGTAGAACCCAACTGACCACGCGCAATCGGAGTCCCTATTGGTCTGGTCCTTGGTAAGAACCCAACTGACTACACACCAATCAGGTCACTAACGGTCTGACCCTTGGTAGAACCCAACTCAGGTCCTAATGGTCTGGTCACGACTACACCAATCAGGTCCTAATGGTCTGGTCCTTGGTAGAACCCAGCTGACTACACACCAATCAGGTCACTAACGGTCTGGTCCTTGGTAGAACCCAACTGACTACGCACAATCAGGTCCTAATGGCCTGGTCCTTGGTAGAACCCAACTGACTACACACCAATCAGGTCCTAATGGTCTGGTCCTTGCAGAACCCAACTGACTACTCAGGTCCTAACGTCTGGTCCTTGGTAGAACCCAACTGACTACACCAATCAGGTCACTAACGGCTGGTCCTTGGTACCCAACTGAGGTCACTAACGGCCTGGTCCTTGGTAGAACCCAACTGACTATGCACCAATCACCAATGGTCTGGTCCTTGGTGAACCCAACTGACTACGCACCAATCAGCTGGTCTTGACTACACACCAATCAGGTCACTAACGGCCTGGTCCTTGGTAGAACCCAACTGACTACGCACCAATCAGGTCACTAACGGCCTGGTCCTGGTAGAACCCAACTGACTACGCGGTCACCAAACCCAACTGACTACACACCAATCAGCGGTCTGGTCCTTGGTAGAACCCAACTGACTACGCACCAATCAGGTCACTAACGGCCTGGTCCTTGGTAGAACCCAACTGACTACGCACCAATCCAGGTCCTAACGGTCTGGTCCTTGGTAGAACCCAACTGACTACACACCAATCAGGTCACTAACGGCCTGGTCCTTGGTAGAACCCAACTGACTA
>NW_026286269.1:0-7776 GCF_023373465.1 Oncorhynchus keta | reverse complement strand
GACAGGGAAGGGGGCAGAGGGGGACATTGAAGGGGCAGAGGGGGACAAGGGAGGGGGAGGGATGTAATAAACTCATGTCTTCTACCTGGGTTTGGTCTGTACAGTGGGGACATAATAAACTTATGTCATCTACCTGGGTTTGGTCTGTACAGTGGGGATGTAATAAACTCATGTCTTCTACCTGGGTTTGGTCTGTACAGTGGGGACATAATAAACTTATGTCATCTACCTGGGTTTGGTCTGTACAGTGGGGATGTAATAAACTCATGTCTTCTACCTGGGTTTGGTCTGTACAGTGGGGATATAATAAACTCATGTCATCTACCTGGGTTTGGTCTGTACAGTGGGGATATAATAAACTCATGTCATCTACCTGGGTTTGGTCTGTACAGTGGGGTCATCTACCTAATAAAATAAACTCATGTCATCTACCTGGGTTTGGTCTGTACAGTGGGGATATAATAAACTCATGTCATCTACCTGGGTTTGGTCTGTACAGTGGGGATATAATAAACTCATGTCATCTACCTGGGTTTGGTCTGTACTCATGTCATCTACCTGGGATATAATAAACTCATGTCATCTACCTGGGTTTGGTCTGTACAGTGGGGATATAATAAACTCATGTCATCTACCTGGGTTTGGTCTGTACAGTGGGGATATAATAAACTCATGTCATCTACCTGGGTTTGGTCTGTACAGTGGGGATATAATAAACTCATGTCATCTACCTGGGTTTGGTCTGTACAGTGGGGATATAATAAACTCATGTCATCTACCTGGGTTTGGTCTGTACAGTGGGGATATAATAAACTCATGTCATCTACCTGGGTTTGGTCTGTACAGTGGGGATATAATAAACTCATGTCATCTACCTGGGTTTGGTCTGTACAGTGGGGACATAATAAACTCATGTCATCTACCTGGGTTTGGTCTGTACAGTGGGGATATAATAAACTCATGTCATCTACCTGGGTTTGGTCTGTACAGTGGGGATATAATAAACTCATGTCATCTACCTGGGTTTGGTCTGTACAGTGGGGATATAATAAACTCATGTCATCTACCTGGGTTTGGTCTGTACAGTGGGGATATAATAAACTCATGTCATCTACCTGGGTTTGGTCTGTACAGTGGGGATATAATAAACTCATGTCATCTACCTAAATAAACTCATGTCATCTACCTGGGTTTGGTCTGTACAGTGGGGATATAATAAACTCATGTCATCTACCTGGGTTTGGTCTGTACAGTGGGGACATAATAAACTCATGTCATCTACCTGGGTTTGGTCTGTACAGTGGGGATATAATAAACTCATGTCATCTACCTGGGTTTGGTCTGTACAGTGGGGATATAATAAACTCATGTCATCTACCTGGGTTTGGTCTGTACAGTGGGGATATAATAAACTCATGTCATCTACCTGGGTTTGGTCTGTACAGTGGGGATATAATAAACTCATGTCATCTACCTGGGTTTGGTCTGTACAGTGGGGATGTAATAAACTCATGTCATCTACCTGGGTTTGGTCTGTACAGTGGGGACATAATAAACTCATGTCATCTACCTGGGTTTGGTCTGTACAGTGGGGATATAATAAACTCATGTCATCTACCTGGGTTTGGTCTGTACAGTGGGGACGTAATAAACTCATGTCATCTACCTGGGTTTGGTCTGTACAGTGGGGATGTAATAAACTCATGTCATCTACCTGGGTTTGGTCTGTACAGTGGGGATATAATAAACTCATGTCATCTACCTGGGTTTGGTCTGTACAGTGGGGATATAATAAACTCATGTCATCTACCTGGGTTTGGTCTGTACAGTGGGGATGTAATAAACTCATGTCATCTACCTGGGTTTGGTCTGTACAGTGGGGATGTAATAAACTCAATCTACCTGGGTTTGGTCTGTACAGTGGGGATGTAATCTCATGTCATCTACCTGGGTTTGGTCTGTACAGTGGGGATATAATAAACTCATGTCATCTACCTGGGTTTGGTCTGTACAGTGGGGATATAATAAACTCATGTCATCTACCTGGGTTTGGTCTGTACAGTGGGGATATAATAAACTCATGTCATCTACCTGGGTTTGGTCTGTACAGTGGGGATGTAATAAACTCATGTCATCTACCTGGGTTTGGTCTGTACAGTGGGGATATAATAAACTCATGTCATCTACCTGGGTTTGGTCTGTACAGTGGGGATGTAATAAACTCATGTCATCTACCTGGGTTTGGTCTGTACAGTGGGGACATAATAAACTCATGTCATCTACCTGGGTTTGGTCTGTACAGTGGGGATGTAATAAACTCATGTCATCTACCTGGGTTTGGTCTGTACAGTGGGGATGTAATAAACTCATGTCATCTACCTGGGTTTGGTCTGTACAGTGGGGATATAATAAACTCATGTCATCTACCTGGGTTTGGTCTGTACAGTGGGGATATAATAAACTCATGTCATCTACCTGGGTTTGGTCTGTACAGTGGGGACATAACTCATGTCATCTACCTGGGTTTGGTCTGTACAGTGGGGATGTAATAAACTCATGTCATCTACCTGGGTTTGGTCTGTACAGTGGGGATATAATAAACTCATGTCATCTACCTGGGTTTGGTCTGTACAGTGGGGATGTAATAAACTCATGTCATCTACCTGGGTTTGGTCTGTACAGTGGGGATGTAATAAACTCATGTCATCTACCTGGGTTTGGTCTGTACAGTGGGGATATAATAAACTCATCTACCTGTCATCTACCTGGGTTTGGTCTGTACAGTGGGGATGTAATAAACTCATGTCATCTACCTGGGTTTGGTCTGTACAGTGGGGATATAATAAACTCATGTCATCTACCTGGGTTTGGTCTGTACAGTGGGGATATAATAAACTCATGTCATCTACCTGGGTTTGGTCTGTACAGTGGGGATATAATAAACTCATGTCATCTACCTGGGTTTGGTCTGTACAGTGGGGATATAATAAACTCATGTCATCTACCTGGGTTTGGTCTGTACAGTGGGGATATAATAAACTCATGTCATCTACCTGGGTTTGGTCTGTACAGTGGGGATATAATAAACTCATGTCATCTACCTGGGTTTGGTCTGTACAGTGGGGATGTAATAAACTCATGTCATCTACCTGGGTTTGGTCTGTACAGTGGGGATATAACTCATGTCATCTACCTGGGTTTGGTCTGTACAGTGGGGATGTAATAAACTCATGTCTTCTACCTGGGTTTGGTCTGTACAGTGGGGATATAATAATCTCATGTCATCTACCTGGGTTTGGTCTGTACAGTGGGGACATAATAAACTCATGTCATCTACCTGGGTTTGGTCTGTACAGTGGGGATATAATAAACTCATGTCATCTACCTGGGTTTGGTCTGTACAGTGGGGATGTAATAAACTCATGTCATCTACCTGGGTTTGGTCTGTACAGTGGGGACATAACTCATGTCATCTACCTGGGTTTGGTCTGTACAGTGGGGATATAATAAACTCATGTCATCTACCTGGGTTTGGTCTGTACAGTGGGGATATAATAAACTCATGTCTACTGAACAGATCCATACATGACCAATAGGAACCTGGTGTCATTCTCCCAAACTCAGAAGTCCATAGATGACTGAGTCCTGGTTGTGATTCCAGCAGGTCTAATATGATACCAGTACTATGATACATGGCTGATGGATGAGACAGTGTTGATCTCTATGTGTTCTAGATGGAGACAGAGTAAACCAATCCAAAGTGGGCTTTAAAAAATATCCAGGATTTCTCTGTTGCCCGTTCTGCCTGTTACTCTGCTGTGCCATGAGGGAGAAAGAGGGAGAGCTGGAGAGAGAGAGTGACAGAGAGACAGAGAGACAGAGTGACAGAGAGACAGAGAGACAGAGAGAGAGTGACAGAGAGACAGAGTGACAGAGAGACAGAGAGACAGAGTGACAGAGAGACAGAGTGACAGAGAGACAGAGAGACAGAGTGACAGAGAGACAGAGAGACAGAGAGACAGAGAGAGAGAGTGACAGAGTGACAGAGTGACAGAGAGACAGAAGGGTGCTGATGCATCTTCAGAGCAGGTCCAGACCATCAAAGAGAAACCTCAGAAGCTCGCCCGGAGACACCGGCCCTGCCACCGTCACACAGTGATGAAGTCATAGAGACCCAGAAGACTTGATTGTCTCGAGGTGTAGTTTAGTTCCAGGTCTTTTTCCGAAGTCTTATGTCAGAACATAGAGCACAAACACAGCCAGTGTGGGAGACAAACAGAGAAACACACAGAGTTGGGGAGAGGGGGTGAGACAAAGGAGAGGGAGAGACAAACACACAGAGCTGTGAGGAGAGGGAGTGAGAAAGGAGAGGGAGAGAGAAACACACAGAGCTGTGAGGAGAGGGAGAGAGAAAGGAGAGAGAGAGAAAAACACACAGAGCTAGTGGGAGAGGGAGAGAAAAGGAGAGGGAGAGAGAAACACACAGAGCTGTGAGGAGAGGGAGAGAGAAAGGAGAGAGAGAGAAACACACAGAGCTGTGAGGAGAGGGGTGAGAAAGGAGAGGGACGGGGAAGGGGCAGAGGGGGACGGGGAAGGGGGCAGAGGGGGACGGTGAAGGGGCAGAGGGGGACGGGGAAGGGGGCAGAGGGGGCGGGGAAGGGGGCAGAGGGGGACAGGAAAGGGGCAGAGGGGGACGGGGAAGAGGGCAGAGGGGGACGGGGAAGGGGCAGAGGGGGACGGGGAAGGGGCAGAGGGGGACGGGGAAGAGGGCAGAGGGGGACGGGGAAGGGGCAGAGGGGGACGGGGAAGGGGCAGAGGGGGACGGGGAAGGGGGCAGAGGGGGACAGGGAAGGGGCAGAGGGGGACAAAGAAGAGGGCAGAGGGGGACATGGAAGAGGCAGAGGGGGACGGGGAAGGGGGCAGAGGGGGACGGGGAAGGGGGAAGGGGGCAGAGGGGGACAGGGAAGGGGCAGAGGGGGACGGGGAAGGGGGCAGAGGGGGACGGGGAAGGGGGCAGAGGGGGACAGGGAAGGGGCAGAGGGGGACGGGGAAGGGGGAAGGGGGCAGAGGGGGACAGGGAAGGGGGCAGAGGGGGACGGGGAAGGGGGCAGAGGGGGACGGGTAGGGGGCAGAGGGGGACAGGGAAGGGGCAGAGGGGGACGGGGAAGGGGGCAGAGGGGGACAGGGAAGGGGCAGAGGGGGACGGGGAAGGGGCAGAGGGGGACGGGGAAGGGGGCAGAGGGGGACGGGGAAGGGGGCAGAGGGGGACAGGGAAGGGGCAGAGGGGGACAGGGAAGGGGCAGAGGGGAACGGGGAAGGGGCAGAGGGGGACAGGGAAGGGGGCAGAGGGGGACATTGAAGGGGCAGAGGGGGACGGGGGAAGGGGGCAGAGGGGGACGGGGAAGGGTCAGAGGGGGACGGGGAAGGGGGCAGAGGGGGCGGGGAAGGGGGCAGAGGGGGACAGGAAAGGGGCAGAGGGGGACGGGGAAGAGGGCAGAGGGGGACGGGGAAGGGGCAGAGGGGGACGGGGAAGGGGCAGAGGGGGACAGGGAAGGGGGCAGAGGGGGACATTGAAGGGGCAGAGGGGGACGGGGAAGGGGGCAGAGGGGGACGGGGAAGGGGCAGAGGGGGACGGGGAAGGGGGCAGAGGGGGGCGGGGAAGGGGGCAGAGGGGGACAGGAAAGGGGCAGAGGGGGACGGGGAAGAGGGCAGAGGGGGACGGGGAAGGGGCAGAGGGGGGACGGGGAAGGGGCAGAGGGGGACGGGGAAGGGGCAGAGGGGGACGGGGAAGGGGGCAGAGGGGGACGGGGAAGGGGCAGAGGGGGACAAAGAAGAGGGCAGAGGGGGACAGGGAAGAGGCAGAGGGGGACGGGGAAGGGGGGGGGCAGAGGGGGACGGGGAAGGGGGCAGAGGGGGACGAGGAAGAGGGCAGAGGGGGATGGGGAAGGGGCAGAGGGGAAGGGGGTAGAACGGGAAGGGGGTAGAGGGGGACAGGGTAGGGGCAGAGGGGGACACCCAGCCGAGAGCCCTGAGAGTTACAATCAATCATGTCAGGGGTGCGCCACGCAGGCTGTGGGGATGTAGGGGATACCCCCATTGACACGTTGCTCTTTAATTAGCCAGGCTGTGTACTGGGAGAGAAGGATAGAGAGAGAGATGGAGGTAGAGAGAGAGAGATGGAAAGAGAGAGGGAGAGAGAGAGATGGAAAGAGAAAGGGAGAGAGAGATGGAAAGAGAAAGGGAGAGAGAGAGACAGAGAGAGAGAGATGGAAAGAGAAAGGGAGAGAGAGATGGAAAGAGAAAGGGAGAGAGAGACAGAGAGATGGAAAGAGAAAGGGAGAGAGAGAGACAGAGAGAGAGATGGAAAGAGAAAGGGAGAGAGAGACAGAGAGAGAGAGATGGAAAGAGAAAGGGAGAGAGAGAGAGACAGAGAGAGAGACAGAGTGAGAGACAGAGTGAGTGAGCGAGAGGTTGGGTGCTGGGCATCAAAGAGATTATTAATGTTTGTATGTCTGACACAAACACAGACGCTCACATTTTCCCACACGTGTGTAATGCAGGCTGCAGAGGATGGGTTGACTTGGCCTGAGTTTAGAAACACAGTAGATTATCAAAACATCACACTAACAATATCAAGTTCCAGCTGGTGATTAGCAGAAATGTCTGTGTGTGGGAAGTGTGCATTGTGTGATGTGTGTTTATTGAGTGACTGTGGGTGTGTATGTCTGTTTATTGAGCGTGTACGTTTGTGTGTGTGTGTGCTGACATTGTTGTGGGGGTGTGTGTTTTTCCACTGTTGTGATCTGAGCCAATCACATTTTATGTGATTGGGCCAATCCCTTTATGATGATGGAAAAAAGTGTTTGAAAAAGACCTCTGGTTTGTTTTGAAGTGGCGTGACATCATGTTAACAAAGCCTGGGATACATCCCAAATGGCACCCTATGAACTACTTTTGACCAGGGCTCATAGTGCACTATATAAGGACTAGGGTTCCATTGGGGACGCAGACATTTTCTAATCCACCAGATGAATGTCTGGGCCAGATGACACTTTATTTGGGAAGCTAAGGCCTCATCACTGAAGCACAACACACTGTAACAAACAGACCACTGGCTGTGGACCAGAGCAACAGTCAAGCCGGGATTCAATCTGAGGCCCGTTGTAGCGTACTGTCGACAGTACACTTTTTAAAGGCAATGTTCGCGTATTCGTCGAGATCACATTCACGGTACACACTGCAGATATAGGCTCAATTACAAATTACCTTTAAATGTCAAGCTCGCTACTAAATGCCTCGGATTGAGTCCTGACCTCAGGCAGTCAGTCAGGCAGTCAGTCAGGCAGTCAGGCAGTCAGTCAGGCAGTAGTCAGTCAGGCAGTCAGGCAGTAGTCAGTCAGGCAGTCAGGCAGTAGTCAGTCAGGCAGTCAGGCAGTAGTCAGTCAGGCAGTAGGCAGTCAGGCAGTCAGGCAGTCAGGCAGTCAGTCAGGCAGTAGTCAGTCAGGCAGTCAGGCAGTAGTCAGTCAGGCAGTCAGTCAGGCAGTCAGTCAGGCAGTCAGGCAGTCAGTCAGTCAGGCAGTAGTCAGTCAGGCAGTCAGGCAGTCAGTCAGGCAGTCAGGCAGTCATGCAGTCAGGCAGTCATGCAGTCAGTCAGTCAGGCAGTCAGGCAGTCAGTCAGGCAGTAGTCAGTCAGGCAGTAAGTAGTCAGTCATCCAAACATCTAAAGAGTCACATTTCAATTCCCTGGAGAAATGAAGCATTGAATAGAGGTTATAG
>NW_026286268.1:47500-65193 GCF_023373465.1 Oncorhynchus keta | reverse complement strand
ATCTCTGTCATAGACGATGGTTCCATCCCTACCGGGATCTCTGTCATAGACGATGGTTCCATCCCTACCGGGATCTCTGTCATAGACGATGGTTCCATCCCTACCGGGATCTCTGTCATAGACGATGGTTCCATCCCTACCGGGATCTCCATCATAGACGATGGTTCCATCCCTACCGTCATGGGATCTCCCTACCGTCATAGACGATGGTTCCATCCCTACCGGGATCTCTGTCATAGACGATGGTTCCATCCCTACCTCTGTCATAGATGATGGTTCCATCCCTACCGGGATCTCTGTCATAGACGATGGTTCCATCCCTACCGGGATCTCTGTCATAGACGATGGTTCCATCCCTACTGGGATCTCTGTCATAGACGATGGTTCCATCCCTACCGGGATCTCTGTCATAGACGATGGTTCCATCCCTCCGTCAGACGATGGTTCCATCCCTACCGGGATCTCTGTCATAGACGATGGTTCCATCCCTACCGGGATCTCTGTCATAGACGATGGTTCCATCCCTACCGGGATCTCTGTCATAGACGATGGTTCCATCCCTACCGGGATCTCTGTCATAGACGATGGTTCCATCCCCTACCGGGATCTCTGTCATAGACGATGGTTCCATCCCTACCGGGATCTCTGTCATAGACGATGGTTCCATCCCTAGCGGGATCTCTGTCATAGACGTTTCCATCCCTACCGGGATCTCTGTCATAGACGATGGTTCCATCCCTACCGGGATCTCTGTCTTAGATGGTTCCATCCCTAATGACGATGGTTCCATCCCTACCGGGATCTCTGTCATAAATGATGGTTCCATCCCTACCGGGATCTCTGTCATAGACGATGGTTCCATCCCTACCGGGATCTCTGTCATAGACGATGGTTCCATCCCTACCGGGATCTCTGTCATAGATGGTTCCATCCCTACTGGGATCTCTGGATTCCATCCCTACCGGGATCTCCGTCATAGGGATCTCTGTCATAGACGATGGTTCCATCCCTACCGGGATCTCTGTCATAGATGATGGTTCCATCCCTACCGGGATCTCTGTCATAGACGATGGTTCCATCCCTACCGGGATCTCTGTCTTAGATGGTTCCATCCCTACCGGGATGGACGATGGTTCCATCCCTACCGGGATCTCTGTCATAGACCATCCCCTACCGGTTCCATAGACGATGGTTCCATTCCTACCGGGATCTCTGTCATAGACGATGGTTCCATCCCTACCGGGATCTCTGTCATAGACGATGGTTCCATCCCTACCGGGATCTCTGTCCATAGACTCTGTCATGGTTCCATCCCTACCGGGATCTCTGTCATAGATGGTTCCATCCCTATGGTTCCATCCCTACCGGGATCTCTGTCATAGACGATGGTTTTCCATCCCTACCGGGATCTCTGTCATAGACGATGGTTCCATCCCTACCGGGATCTCTGTCTTAGACGATGGTTCCATCCCTACCGGGATCTCTGTCATAGACGATGGTTCCATCCCTACCGGGATCTCTGTCATAGACGATGGTTCCATCCCTACCGGGATCTCTGTCTTAGACGATGGTTCCATCCCTACCGGGATCTCTGTCATAGACTGGTTCCAGACGATGGTTCCATCCCTACCGGGATCTCTGTCATAGACGATGGTTCCATCCATACCGGGATCTCTGTCATAGACGATGGTTCCATCCCTACCGGGATCTCCATCTGGTTCCAGACGAGACGATGGTTCCATCCCTACCGGGATCTCTGTCATAGACGATGGTTCCATCCCTACCGGGTCATCCATCCATCTCTGTCATAGACGATGGTTCCATCCCTACCGGGATCTCTGTCATAGACGATGGTTCCATCCCTACCGGGATCTCTGTCATAGACGATGGTTCCATCCCTACCGGGATCTCTGTCATAGACGATGGTTCCATCCCTACCGGGATCTCTGTCATAGACGATGGTTCCATCCCTACCGGGATCTCTGTCATAGACGATGGTTCCATCCCTACCGGGATCTCTGTCATAGACGATGGTTCCATCCCTAGCGGGATCTCTGTCATAGACGATGGTTCCATCCCTACCCGGATCTCTGTCATAGACGATGGTTCCATCCCTACCGGGATCTCTGGATGGTTCCATCTGTCTTAGACGATGGTTCCATCCTACCGGGATCTCTGTCATAGACGATGGTTCCATCCCTACCGGGATCTCTGTCATAGACGATGGTTCCATCCCTACCGGGATCTCCGTCATAGACGATGGTTCCATCCCTACGGGATCTCTGTCATAGACGATGGTTCCATCCCTACGGGATCTCCGTCATAGACGATGGTTCCATCCCTACCGGGATCTCTGTCATAGACGATGGTTCCATCCCTACCGGGATCTCTGTCATAGGGATGGTTCCATCCGGGATCTCTGTCATAGACGATGGTTCCATCCCTAGCGGGATCCCTCCGTCATAGACGATGGTTCCATCCCTACCGGGATCTCCGTCCATCCATAGGACGATGGTTCCATCCCTACCGGGATCTCTGTCATTAGACGATGGTTCCATCCCTACCGGGATCTCCGTCATAGACGATGGTTCCATCCCTACCGGGATCTCTGTCATAGACGATGGTTCCATCCCTACCGGGATCTCTGTCATAGACGATGGTTCCATCCCCTACCGGGATCTCTGTCATAGATGATGGTTCATCCCTACCGGGATCTCTGTCTTAGACGATGGTTCCATCCCTACCGGGATCTCCGTCATAGACGATGGTTCCATCCTACCGGGATCTCTGTCATAGACGATGGTTCCATCCCCTACCGGGATCTCTGTCATAGACGATGGTTCCATCCCTACCGGGATCTCTGTCTTAGACGATGGTTCCATCCCCTACCGGGATCTCCGTCATAGACGATGGTTCCATCCCTACCGGGATCTCTGTCATAGACGATGGTTCCATCCCTACCGGGATCTCTGTCATTAGACGATGGTTCCATCCCTACCGGGATCTCTGTCATAGACGATGGTTCCATCCCTACCGGGATCTCTGTCTTAGACGATGGTTCCCCTATCTCCTACCCATCCCTACCGGGATCTCCGTCATAGACGATGGTTCCATCCCTACCGGGATCTCTGTCATAGACGATGGTTCCATCCCTTTGACCTCTGTCTTAGACGATGGTTCCATCCCTACCGGGATCTCTGTCATAGACGATGGTTCCATCCCTACCGGGATCTCTGTCATAGACGATGGTTCCATCCCTACCGGGATCTCCGTCATAGACGATGGTTCCATCCCTACCGGGATCTCTGTCATAGACGATGGTTCCATCCCCTACCGGGATCTCCGTCATAGACGATGGTTCCATCCCTACCGGGATCTCTGTCATAGACGATGGTTCCATCCCTACCGGGGTCTCTGTCATAGACGATGGTTCCATCCCTACCGGGATCTCTGTCATAGACGATGGTTCCATCCCTACCGGGATCTCTGTCATAGACGATGGTTCCATCCCCTACCGGGATCTCTGTCATAGACGATGGTTCCATCCCTACCGGGATCTCTGTCATAGACGATGGCTCCATCCCTACCGGGATCTCTGTCATAGACGATGGTTCCATCCCTACCGGGATCTCCGTCATAGACGATGGTTCCATCCCTAGCGGGATCTCCGTCATAGACGATGGTTCCATCCCTACCGGGATCTCTGTCTTAGACGATGGTTCCATCCTACCGGGATCTCTGTCTTAGACGATGGTTCCATCCCTACCGGGATCTCTGTCATAGACGATGGTTCCATCCCTACTGGGATCTCTGTCTTAGACGATGGTTCCATCCCTACCGGGATCTCTGTCATAGACGATGGTTCCATCCCTACCGGGATCTCTGTCATAGACGATGGTTCCATCCCTACTGGGATCTCCGTCATAGACGATGGTTCCATCCCTACCGGGATCTCTGTCATAGACGATGGTTCCATCCCTAACGGGATCTCTGTCATAGACGATGGTTCCATCCCTAGCGGGATCTCTGTCAGGGTCAAAACGTTGTCCGTTTGGTGTGTCTCAATACATCACAGTGGAGGATCTCAGAGATGCAGACTGTTCTCCATCTGCTAAGATCAGCTTCTGAGTACGTGGAGAGAGTTTGTTACTATTACCACAGAGTCACTATCACCACAGAGTCACTATCACCACAGAGTCACTATCACCACAGAGTTACTATCACCACAGAGTCACTATCACCACATAGTTACTATCACCACATAGTCACTATCACCACATAGTCACTATCACCACATAGTCACTATCACCACAGAGTCACTATCACCACAGAGTCACTATCACCACAGAGTTACTATCACCACAGAGTCACTATCACCACATAGTTACTATCACCACATAGTTACTATCACCACAGAGTCACTATCACCACATAGTCACTATCACCACATAGTTACTATCACCACAGAGTCACTATCACCACAGAGTCACTATCACCACAGAGTCACTATCACCACATAGTTACTATCACCACAGAGTCACTATCACCACATAGTTACTATCACCACAGAGTCACTATCACCACATAGTTACTATCACCACAGAGTCACTATCACCACAGAGTCACTATCACCACATAGTCACTATCACCACATAGTCACTATCACCACAGAGTCACTATCACCACAGAGTCACTATCTTCACATAGTCACTATCACCACATAGTTACTATCACCACATAGTCACTATCACCACATAGTCACTATCACCACAGAGTCACTAGCACCACAGAGTTACTATTACCACATAGTCACTATCACCACATAGTCACTATCACCACATAGTTACTATTACCACAGAGTCACTATCACCACATAGTTACTATCACCACATAGTCACTAGCACCACATAGTCACTATCACCACATAGTTACTATTACCACAGAGTCACTATCACCACATAGTTACTATCACCACATAGTCACTAGCACCACATATTTACTATCACCACATAGTTACTATCACCACATATTCACTATCACCACATAGTTACTATCACCACATAGTTACTATCACCACATAGTTACTATCACCACATAGTTACTATCACCACATAGTTACTATCACCACATAGTTACTATCACCACATAGTCACTAGCACCACATAGTTACTATCACCACATAGTCACTATTACCACAGAGTCACTATCACCACATAGTCACTATCACCACATAGTTACTATCACCACATAGTCACTAGCACCACATAGTTACTATTACCACAGAGTCACTATCACCACATAGTTACTATCACCACATAGTTACTATCACCACATAGTCACTAGCACCACATAGTTACTATCACCACATAGTTACTATTACCACAGAGTCACTATCACCACATAGTTACTATCACCACATAGTTACTATCACCACATAGTCACTAGCACCACATAGTTACTATCACCACATAGTCACTATTACCACAGAGTCACTATCACCACATAGTCACTACCACCACATAGTTACTATTACCACAGAGTCACTATCACCACAGAGTCACTACCACCACATAGTTACTATCACCACATAGTCACTATCACCACATAGTTACTATCACCACATAGTTACTATTACCACAGAGTCACTATCACCACATAGTCACTACCACCACATAGTTACTATTACCACAGAGTCACTATCACCACAGAGTCACTACCACCACATAGTTACTATCACCACATAGTCACTATCACCACAGAGTTACTATTACCACATAGTCACTACCACCACATAGTTACTATCACCACATAGTCACTATCACCACATAGTCACTATCACCACATAGTTACTATTACCACAGAGTCACTATCACCACATAGTTACTATCACCACATAGTCACTATCACCACATAGTCACTATCACCACAGAGTCACTATCACCACATATTTACTATCACCACATAGTCACTATCACCACATAGTCACTATCACCACATAGTTACTATCACCACAGAGTCACTATCACCACATAGTTACTATCACCACAGAGTCACTATCACCACATAGTCACTATCACCACATAGTCACTATCACCACATAGTCACTATCACCACATAGTTACTATTACCACATAGTCACTATCACCACATAGTTACTATTACCACAGAGTCACTAGCACCACATAGTTACTATCACCACATAGTTACTATCACCACATAGTTACTATCACCACATAGTCACTATCACCACAGAGTTTCAGAGTTTTCTTTTTGATGAAGAAGGTGACTGATGTGGTGTACTCCTCAATGCCATCGGATGAATCGCAGAACATATTCCAGTCTGTGGTAGCAAGACAGTCCTGTAGCTTAGCATCTGGTCATCTGACCACTTCCGTATTGAGCGAGCCACTGGCACTTCCTGCTTTAGTTTTTGCTCGTAATCAGGAATCAGTATTATAGAGTTATCTTCAGATTTGTCGAATGGAGGGCGAGCTCTGCGTCTCTGTTCGTGGAGTAAAGGAGGGCGAGCTCTGCGTCTCTGTTTGTGGAGTAATGGAGGGCGAGCTCTGCGTCTCTGTTTGTGGAGTAATGGAGGGCGAGCTCTGCGTCTCTGTTTGTGGAGTAAAGGAGGGCGAGCTCTGCGTCTCTGTTTGTGGAGTAAAGGAGGGCGAGCTCTGCGTCTCTGTTTGTGGAGTAATGGAGGGCGAGCTCTGCGTCTCTGTTTGTGGAGTAATGGAGGGCGAGCTCTGCGTCTCTGTTTGTGGAGTAATGGAGGGCGAGCTCTGCGTCTCTGTTTGTGGAGTAATGGAGGGCGAGCTCTGCGTCTCTGTTTGTGGAGTAATGGAGGGCGAGCTCTGCGTCTCTGTTTGTGGAGTAAAGGAGGGCGAGCTCTGCGTCTCTGTTCGTGGAGTAATGGAGGGCGAGCTCTGCGTCTCTGTTTGTGGAGTAATGGAGGGCGAGCTCTGCGTCTCTGTTTGTGGAGTAAAGGAGGGCGAGCTCTGCGTCTCTGTTCGTGGAGTAATGGAGGGCGAGCTCTGCGTCTCTGTTTTTGGAGTAATGGAGGGCGAGCTCTGCGTCTCTGTTTTTGGAGTAATGGAGGGCGAGCTCTGCGTCTCTGTTTGTGGAGTAAAGGAGGGCGAGCTCTGCGTCTCTGTTCGTGGAGTAATGGAGGGCGAGCTCTGCGTCTCTGTTTGTGGAGTAAAGGAGGGCGAGCTCTGCGTCTCTGTTTGTGGAGTAATGGAGGGCGAGCTCTGCGTCTCTGTTTGTGGAGTAAAGGAGGGCGAGCTCTGCGTCTCTGTTTGTGGAGTAAAGGAGGGCGAGCTCTGCGTCTCTGTTTGTGGAGTAAAGGAGGGCGAGCTCTGCGTCTCTGTTTGTGGAGTAATGGAGGGCGAGCTCTGCGTCTCTGTTTGTGGAGTAATGGAGGGCGAGCTCTGCGTCTCTGTTTGTGGAGTAATGGAGGGCGAGCTCTGCGTCTCTGTTTGTGGAGTAAAGGAGGGCGAGCTCTGCGTCTCTGTTTGTGGAGTAATGGAGGGCGAGCTCTGCGTCTCTGTTTGTGGAGTAATGGAGGGCGAGCTCTGCGTCTCTGTTTGTGGAGTAAAGGAGGGCGAGCTCTGCGTCTCTGTTTGTGGAGTAATGGAGGGCGAGCTCTGCGTCTCTGTTTGTGGAGTAATGGAGGGCGAGCTCTGCGTCTCTGTTTGTGGAGTAATGGAGGGCGAGCTCTGCGTCTCTGTTTGTGGAGTAAAGGAGGGCGAGCTCTGCGTCTCTGTTTGTGGAGTAATGGAGGGCGAGCTCTGCGTCTCTGTTTGTGGAGTAATGGAGGGCGAGCTCTGCGTCTCTGTTTGTGGAGTAAAGGAGGGCGAGCTCTGCGTCTCTGTTCGTGGAGTAATGGAGGGCGAGCTCTGCGTCTCTGTTTGTGGAGTAATGGAGGGCGAGCTCTGCGTCTCTGTTTGTGGAGTAAAGGAGGGCGAGCTCTGCGTCTCTGTTTTTGGAGTAATGGAGGGCGAGCTCTGCGTCTCTGTTTTTGGAGTAATGGAGGGCGAGCTCTGCGTCTCTGTTTGTGGAGTAAAGGAGGGCGAGCTCTGCGTCTCTGTTCGTGGAGTAATGGAGGGCGAGCTCTGCGTCTCTGTTTGTGGAGTAAAGGAGGGCGAGCTCTGCGTCTCTGTTTGTGGAGTAATGGAGGGCGAGCTCTGCGTCTCTGTTTGTGGAGTAAAGGAGGGCGAGCTCTGCGTCTCTGTTTGTGGAGTAAAGGAGGGCGAGCTCTGCGTCTCTGTTTGTGGAGTAAAGGAGGGTGAGCTCTGCGTCTCTGTTTGTGGAGTAATGGAGGGCGAGCTCTGCATCTCTGTTTGTGGAGTAATGGAGGGCGAGCTCTGCGTCTCTGTTTGTGGAGTAATGGAGGGCTCTGCGTCTCTGTTTTTTCCCCCTCTGGATGCACATGTGACATGCTGGTAGAAATTAGGTAAAACGTATTTAGGTTTTCCTGCAAGAAAGTTTCCGGCCAATAGGAGCTCCGCTTCAGGATGAGCATTTTCTTCTTTGTTATGGCCTTATACCGCTCATTGAGTGGTGGTCCACTGCCAGCGGTCTTAGTGCCAGCATCGGTTTATGGTGGTAAATATAGACGGCTACGAAAAATGTAGATGAAAACTCTCTTGGTAAAAGTGTGGTCTGCAGCTTATCATGAGGTACTCTACCTCAGGCAAGCAAAACCTTGAGACCTCCTTAATACTAGAGATGGCTCACCAGCTGTTATTGACAAATAGACACACTCCCCCACCCCTCGTCTTACCAGACATAGCTGTTCTGTCTTGCCCAGCCAACTGTATATTATCTGTGTTGTCGTTCAGCCACGACTCTGTGAAACATAAGATATAAATAAAATAAATTAAATGTCCCGTTGGTAGGATAGTTTCGAACAGAACTCATCCAGTTTATTCTCCACTGATTGCACGTTGGCCAATAGGATGGATGGTATAGGCGGGTTTACCCAATCGCCGACGGATTCTCAGAAGGCACACGGATCTCTGTCTTCTCTTCATGTGAATGGTCTGGGAACAACAGTATGTCTTCTTCGTCCGGAACTAGGTGAGTAATCGCTGTTCTGATGTCCTGTTTTCGGTCATAAGAGACGGTAGCAGCAACATTATGTACAGAAAGAAGTTACAAACAATGTGAAAAAAAACACACAAAATAGCACAATTTTTTAGGAGCCTGTTAAATGTCAGTCATCCCCTCCGCGCATTATATCAAATGTTAAAATCTTTATAATTACTCAGAAAACAATGCCTCGGGTTGTCACAGTTTGACTAAAATAGTGCTTCACTCTGACTTCGTGACTCCTTCATTTGCCAAAGTAGTGACAGGTCAATGACAGGTCTGAACTTTAAGGTCTGATTATATCAAGTCACTTCACCACATATGAAGAGAAACCAGAAACCCACTGTAATGTGAATGAGGGGATCCGACAAAACAGGCAGACTCATTCATCAGTGGGAAAGTTAATTTGCCTGATAACACCAATGACATTGTGTGTGTGTGTGTGTGTGTGTGTGTGTGTGTGTGTGTGTGTGTGTGTGTGTGTGTGTGTGTGTGTGTGTGTGTGTGTGTGTGTGTGTGTGTGTGTGTGTGTGTGTGTGTGTGTGTGTGTGTGTGTGTGTGTGTGTGCCTGTGTGTGTGCCTGTGTGTGTGCGTGTGTGCGTGTGTGCGTGTGTGCGTGTGTGCGTGTGTGTGTGTGTGTGTGTGTGTGTGTGTGTGTGTGTGTGTGTGTGTGTGTGTGCGTGCGCGCGTGTGCGTGCGTGCGTGCGTGCGTGCGTGCGTGCGTGCGTGCGTGCGTGCGTGCGTGTGTGTGTGTGTGTGTGTGTGTAATTTGCTTGACAACACCAGCGAGGCTGAGCCGCTCACAGGATTAATTCAGAGGAAAATGCTGATTAAAACATTAGCATATGAAAAGCTGTCTGACCTCAAAGACTATCCCAGATAATGCAGATTTTCATCAACTCAACAGAAACTAAGCTAGAGGATTTACTATAATATTACAATTACATTTGATTATGGTAGAATTTTTACATAATATGTGATGACTACTGACATGTTGAATGTTGAATGTTTCGTGCTTTTAAAGTTTGAAAATGTAAATAAATAAAAAATGACCTTTAATGTCTCTAACATGGCCTGAAAAAGACAACAGACCTTTCCCTTTAAATGTCCTCATGTAGTCTGACTTTTGCATATCCAGACATTAGTATAGCTAGTCCATGTTTCTCATGGCTCACCTGTGTAGGTCCAGGGCCTATATAGTACCTCCCTATCACCAACCAGTAAACATCCTCATGATGACCATGTTCCATGTTCCTTATGCACGGTTTACCTGCTCAGGTAGCACAGTGTGACTGCTGCTGATGCTGTCGCCGCGGTGACGGAACCCTGCCTGATGACCCAGGCCTGGTCATACTCTGAGTGGATGCTTAGCATCAGGCATTGATGGAGTCTGTTCTTACATCTGATTAGTTGGCTGGTCTCTGTTCTCACAGCTGATTGGTCACTGTCAGCTGTTCTCATCCCTGATTGGCTTTGTCAGTTCCTGGCATGGGCTCTCATCTCCCCTGCTGAAGACCCACCTGGCTCATCATGGTCTCAGAGAATTTCATATTATTCTGCACGTAAATCCGAGACACTACTTTTGTATGATATGTTGAGTTTCGTATAATATGCATTCATTTGTGGATGTCCATCATCCTTTTCAGATTATATGTATAATGAATTTTAATTTTAATTGATATGATATGTTACAAATGTCAACTTGTACAATGTGTTGTGAAATTGAAAAACGTTTGATGTATTACGAATTCCAATTTGTTGTGGCTAGAGGTGGCTACGCTAACGTTAGCTAGCTGGCTAAGGGTTAATGTTAGGGTAAAAGTTACGGTTAGCTGAAAGAGTTTAGGTTAGGGGAAGGGTTAGCTAACATGCTAATAATTAATTGCAGGTAGCAAGTAGTTGAAAAGTTGCTAATTAACTGAAATACTAAAGTTGTCTGTGATTAGATTTGAACACACAACTTAAGGGTTGCTATACGTTCGCGTTGTATGCCTACCCAATCACCCTCCTTTAGTTTTTGCCTTAAGTAATCTTCTGTTTTAATGTAACCATACCAAAATGTAAAACATTATATTAATTTGAGTGGATTTACATTTGTTAAGTCTGAAGCATTTCAAGGTCCTGGAATGGCCTAGCCAGTCTCCAGATCTCAACCCCATAGAAAATCTTTGGAGGGAGTTGAAAGTCTGTGTTGCCCAGCAACAGCCCCAAAACATCACTGCTCTAGAGGAGATCTGCATGGAGGAATGGGCCAAAATACCAGCAACAGTGTGTGAAAAGCTTGTGAAGACTTACAGAAAACGTTTGACCTCTGTCATTGCCAACAAAGGGTATATAACAAAGTATTGAGATAAACTTTTGTTATTGACCAAATACTTATTTTCCACCATCATTTGCAAATGAATTCATTAAAAATCCTACAATGTGATTTTCTGGATTTTTTTTCTCATTTTGTCTGTCATAGTTGAAGTGTACCTATGATGAAAATTACAGGCCTCTCTCATCTTTTGGAGAACTTGCACAATTGGTGGCCGACTAAATACTTTTTTTGCCCCACTGTATATACAGGAAGTACCAGATCAATGTGGAGCTATATACAGGGAGTACCAGATCAATGTGGAGCTATATACAGGGAGTACCAGATCAATGTGGAGCTATATACAGGGAGTACCAGATCAATGTGGAGCTATATACAGGGAGTACCAGTACCAGATCAATGTGGAGCTATATACAGGGAGTACCAGATCAATGTGCAGAGGTACGAGGTATTTGAGGTAGATATGTCCATGAAGGCAGGGTAAAGTACCTATGCATCAGGATAGATAATAATAAGGTATTTGAGGTAGATATGTACGTGAAGGCAGGGTAAAGTGACATCAGGATAGATAATAATAAGGTATTTGAGGTAGATATGTACATGAAGGTAAAGTGACCAGGCATCAGGATAGATAATAATAAGGTATTTGAGGTAGATATGTCCATGAAGGCAGGGTAAAGTACCTATGCATCAGGATAGATAATAATAAGGTATTTGAGGTAGATATGTACATCAGGGCAGGGTAAAGTGACTAGACATCAGGATAGATAATAATAAGGTATTTGAGGTAGATATGTACATGAAGGCAGGGTAAAGTGACTAGACATCAGGATAGATAATAATAAGGTATTTGAGGTAGATATGTACATGAAGGCAGGGTAAAGTGACTAGACATCAGGATAGATAATAATAAGGTATTTGAGGTAGATATGTACATGAAGGCAGGGTAAAGTGACTGGGCATCAGGATAGATAATAATAAGGTATTAGAGGTAGATATGTACATGAAGGCAGGGTAAAGTGACTAGACATCAGGATAGATAATAATAAGGTATTAGAGGTAGATATGTACATGAAGGCAGGGTAAAGTGACTAGACATCAGGATAGATAATAATAAGGTATTTGAGGTAGATATGTACATGAAGGTAAAGTGACTAGGCATCAGGATAGATAATAATAAGGTATTAGAGGTAGATATGAACATGAAGGCAGGGTAAAGTGACTAGGCATCAGGATAGATAATAATAAGGTATTTGAGGTAGATATGTACATGAAGGCAGGGTAAAGTGACTAGGCATCAGGATAGATAATAATAAGGTATTTGAGGTAGATATGTACATGAAGGCAGGGTAAAGTGACTAGACATCAGGATAGATAATAATAAGGTATTTGAGGTAGATATGTACATGAAGGCAGGGTAAAGTGACTAGGCATCAGGATAGATAATAATAAGGTATTTGAGGTAGATATGTACATGAAGGCAGGGTAAAGTGACTAGGCATCAGGATAGATAATAATAAGGTATTTGAGGTAGATATGTACATGAAGGCAGGGTAAAGTGACTAGGCATCAGGATAGATAATAATAAGGTATTTGAGGTAGATATGTACATGAAGGCAGGGTAAAGTGACCAGGCATCAGGATAGATAATACTAATGAATAGAGTAGCAGCTGCATGTGAAGTGTAAAAGTGTGTTTGTGTATGTGATGTGTGAGTGTGTGTTTGTGTATGTGTGAGTGTGTGTTGTGTATGTGTGAGTGTGTGTTTGTGTATGTGATGTGTGAGTGTGTGTTTGTGTATGTGATGTGTGAGTGTGTGTTTGTGTATGTGATGTGTGAGTGTGTGTTTGTGTATGTGATGTGTGAGTGTGTGTTTGTGTATGTGATGTGTGAGTGTGTGTTTGTGTATGTGATGTGTGAGTGTGTGTTTGTGTATGTGATGTGTGAGTGTGTGTATGTGATGTGTGAGTGTGTGAGTGTGTGTATGTGATGTGTGTGAGTGTGTGAGTGTGTGAGTGTGTGTAAGTAGTGTATGTGATGTGTGAGTGTGTGTAAGTAGTGTATGTGATGTGTGAGTGTGTGTAAGTAGTGTATGTGATGTGTGAGTGTGTGAGTGTGTATGTGATGTGTGTGTTTGTGTATGTGATGTGTGTGTTTGTGTATGTGATGTGTGAGTGTGTGAGTGTGTGAGTGTGTGAGTGTGTGAGTGTGTGAGTGTGTGAGTGTGTGAGTGTGTGAGTGTGTATGTGAAATTGTGGGGGTTTTGTGTGGGAGTGTCAATGTAGTGTGTGTGAGTGAGTGTGTGTATAGTTTCTATATATAGTGTAGTTAGTGTGTATATAGTTTCTATATATAGTGTAGTTAGTGTGTATATAGTTTCTATATATAGTGTAGTTAGTGTGTATATAGTTTCTATATATAGTGTAGTTAGT
The DNA here is from genome assembly GCF_023373465.1 of Oncorhynchus keta. Classification (NCBI taxonomy): domain Eukaryota; kingdom Metazoa; phylum Chordata; class Actinopteri; order Salmoniformes; family Salmonidae; genus Oncorhynchus; species Oncorhynchus keta. The sequence continues at coordinate 51,351 of NW_026286268.1, read as the reverse complement.
GTGTATATAGTTTCTATATATAGTGTAGTTAGTGTGTATAGTTTCTATATATAGTGTAGTTAGTGTGTATATAGTTTCTATATATAGTGTAGTTAGTGTGTATATAGTTTCTATATATAGTGTAGTTAGTGTGTATATAGTTTCTATATATAGTGTAGTTAGTGTGTATATAGTTTCTATATATAGTGTAGTTAGTGTGTATATAGTTTCTATATATAGTGTAGTTAGTGTGTATATAGTTTCTATATATAGTGTAGTTAGTGTGTATATAGTTTCTATATATAGTGTAGTTAGTGTGTATATAGTTTCTATATATAGTGTAGTTAGTGTGTATATAGTTTCTATATATAGTGTAGTTAGTGTGTATATAGTTTCTATATATAGTGTAGTTAGTGTGTATATAGTTTCTATATATAGTGTAGTTAGTGTGTATATAGTTTCTATATATAGTGTAGTTAGTGTGTATATAGTTTCTATATATAGTGTAGTTAGTGTGTATATAGTTTCTATATATAGTGTAGTTAGTGTGTATATAGTTTCTATATATAGTGTAGTTAGTGTGTATATAGTTTCTATATATAGTGTAGTTAGTGTGCGTAGAGTCAGTGCAAAATAGTTTTAGAACCCTTATGTGACTATTTAGCATACTGACTTCTTATCAGTCTAACGGCTTGGGGGTAGAAGCTGTCTCAAAGTCTGTTAGTCCGAGAACCGATACTACGGTACCGTGTGCCGGGATGGTAGCAGAGTGAAACAGTCCATGGCTGTTTCTGTGTGTGTGTGTGTGTGTGTGTGTGTGTGTGTGTGTGTGTGTGTGTGTGTGTGTGTGTGTGTGTGTGTGTGTGTGTGTGTGTGTGCGTGCGTGCGTGCGTGCGTGCGTGCGTGCGTGCGTGTGTGTGTGTGTGTGAAATGGAGAACAATAGAGAAACAGAGAGAAATGGAGAACAATAGAGAAACAGAGATAAATGGAGAACTATAGAGAAACAGAGATAAATGGAGAACTATAGAGAAACAGAGAGAAATGGAGAACAATAGAGAAACAGAGATAAATGGAGAACTATAGAGAAACAGAGATAAATGGAGAACAATAGAGAAACAGAGATAAATGGAGAACTATAGAGAAACAGAGAGAAATGGAGAACAATAGAGAAACAGAGATAAATGGAGAACAATAGAGAAACAGAGATAAATGGAGAACAATAGAGAAACAGAGATAAATGGAGAACTATAGAGAAACAGAGAGAAATGGAGAACTATAGAGAAACAGAGAGAAAGGAGAACTATAGAGAAACAGAGAGAAATGGAGAACTATAGAGAAACAGAGAGAAATGGAGAACAATAGAGAAACAGAGAGAAATGGAGAACAATAGAGAAACAGAGAGAAATGGAGAACAATAGAGAAACAGAGAGAAATGGAGAACAATAGAGAAACAGAGAGAAATGGAGAACAATAGAGAAACAGAGAGAAATGGAGAACAATAGAGAAACAGAGAGAAATGGAGAACAATAGAGAAACAGAGAGAAATGGAGAACTATAGAGAAAGAGAGAGAAATGGAGAACAATAGAGAAACAGAGAGAAATGGAGAACAATAGAGAAACAGAGATAAATGGAGAACAATAGAGAAACAGAGATAAATGGAGAACAATAGAGAAACAGAGAGAAATGGAGAACAATAGAGAAACAGAGATAAATGGAGAACTATAGAGAAACAGAGAGAAATGGAGAACTATAGAGAAACAGAGAGAAATGGAGAACTATAGAGAAACAGAGATAAATGGAGAACTATAGAGAAACAGAGAGAAATGGAGAACTATAGAGAAACAGAGATAAATGGAGAACAATAGAGAAACAGAGATAAATGGAGAACAATAGAGAAACAGAGAGAAATGGAGAACAATAGAGAAACAGAGAGAAATGGAGAACTATAGAGAAACAGAGATAAATGGAGAACAATAGAGAAACAGAGAGAAATGGAGAACTATAGAGAAACAGAGATAAATGGAGAACTATAGAGAAACAGAGATAAATGGAGAACTATAGAGAAACAGAGATAAATGGAGAACTATAGAGAAACAGAGAGAAATGGAGAACAATAGAGAAACAGAGATAAATGGAGAACTATAGAGAAACAGAGATAAAGGGAGAACTATAGAGAAACAGAGATAAATGGAGAACTATAGAGAAACAGAGAGAAATGGAGAACTATAGAGAAACAGAGAGAAATGGAGAACTATAGAGAAACAGAGAGAAATGGAGAACTATAGAGAAACAGAGAGAAATGGAGAACAATAGAGAAACAGAGAGAAATGGAGAACTATAGAGAAACAGAGAGAAATGGAGAACAATAGAGAAACAGAGAGAAATGGAGAACTATAGAGAAACAGAGAGAAATGGAGAACTATAGAGAAACAGAGATAAATGGAGAACAATAGAGAAACAGAGATAAATGGAGAACTATAGAGAAACAGAGATAAATGGAGAACAATAGAGAAACAGAGAGAAATGGAGAACTATAGAGAAACAGAGAGAAATGGAGAACTATAGAGAAACAGAGATAAATGGAGAACTATAGAGAAACAGAGATAAATGGAGAACTATAGAGAAACAGAGATAAATGGAGAACAATAGAGAAACAGAGATAAATGGAGAACAATAGAGAAACAGAGAGAAATGGAGAACAATAGAGAAACAGAGAGAAATGGAGAACAATAGAGAAACAGAGATAAATGGAGAACTATAGAGAAACAGAGATAAATGGAGAACAATAGAGAAACAGAGATAAATGGAGAACTATAGAGAAACAGAGATAAATGGAGAACAATAGAGAAACAGAGAGAAATGGAGAACTATAGAGAAACAGAGAGAAATGGAGAACTATAGAGAAACAGAGAGAAATGGAGAACTATAGAGAAACAGAGAGAAATGGAGAACAATAGAGAAACAGAGAGAAATGGAGAACAATAGAGAAACAGAGATAAATGGAGAACAATAGAGAAACAGAGAGAAATGGAGAACAATAGAGAAACAGGGATAAATGGAGAACAATAGAGAAACAGAGAGAAATGGAGAACAATAGAGAAACAGAGAGAAATGGAGAACAATAGAGAAACAGAGAGAAATGGAGAACTATAGAGAAACAGAGATAAATGGAGAACTATAGAGAAACAGAGATAAATGGAGAACTATAGAGAAACAGGGATAAATGGAGAACAATAGAGAAACAGAGAGAAATGGAGAACAATAGAGAAACAGAGATAAATGGAGAACAATAGAGAAACAGAGAGAAATGGAGAACTATAGAGAAACAGAGAGAAATGGAGAACTATAGAGAAACAGAGAGAAATGGAGAACTATAGAGAAACAGAGATAAAGGAGAACTATAGAGAAACAGAGATAAATGGAGAACTATAGAGAAACAGAGAGAAATGGAGAACTATAGAGAAACAGAGAGAAATGGAGAACAATAGAGAAACAGAGAGAAATGGAGAACTATAGAGAAACAGAGAGAAATGGAGAACAATAGAGAAACAGAGAGAAATGGAGAACTATAGAGAAACAGAGAGAAATGGAGAACAATAGAGAAACAGAGAGAAATGGAGAACTATAGAGAAACAGAGATAAATGGAGAACAATAGAGAAACAGAGAGAAATGGAGAACAATAGAGAAACAGAGAGAAATGGAGAACTATAGAGAAACAGAGAGAAATGGAGAACTATAGAGAAACAGAGAGAAATGGAGAACAATAGAGAAACAGAGAGAAATGGAGAACCATAGAGAAACAGAGAGAAATGGAGAACTATAGAGAAACAGAGAGAAATGGAGAACTATAGAGAAACAGAGATAAATGG
>NW_026286268.1:0-42500 GCF_023373465.1 Oncorhynchus keta | reverse complement strand
CACCACCACTCCTCCACCATCCTCTCCTTCACACCACCACTCCTCCACCATCCACTCCTCCACCATCCACTCCTTCACCCCACCACTCCTCCCACCATCCTCTCCCTTCACACCACCACTCCTCTACCATCCTCTCCTTCACCCCACCACTCCTCCACCATCCATTCCTTCACACCACCACTCCTCCACCATCCTCTCCTTCACACCACCACTCCTCCACCATCCACTCCTTCACCCCACCACTCCTCTACCATCCCTCCTCACCCCACCACTCCTCACCCCACCACTCCTTCACACCACCACTCCTCTCTACCATCCTCTCTTCACCCCACCACTCCTCCACCATCCATTCCTTCACACCACCACTCCTCCACCATCCTCTCCTTCACACCACCACTCCTCCACCATCCACTCCCTTCACCCCACCACTCCTCTACCATCCCTCCCCACCCCACCACTCCTCACCCCACCACTCCTCACCCCACCACTCCTTCACCCCACCACTCCTCTACCATCCACTCCTTCACCCCACCACTCCTCCACCATCCTCCTTCACCCCACCACTCCTCTACCATCCACTCCTTCACCCCACCATTCCTCCACCATCCACTCCTTCACACCACCACTCCTCCACCATCCCTCCTTCACCCCACCACTCCTCCACCATCCTCCTTCACCCCACCACTCCTCCACCATATTGTCCTTCACCGCACCACTCCTCCTCCATCCTCTCCTTCACCCCACCACTCCTCACCCCCACCACTCCTCTACCATCCACTCCTTCACCCCACCACTCCTCCACCATATTGTCCTTCACCCCACCACTCCTCCTCCATCCTCTCCTTCACCCCACCACTCCTCCTCCATCCTCTCCTTCACACCACCACTCCTCCACCATCCTCTACTTCACCCCACTACTCCTCCACCATCCACTCCTTCACCCCACCACTCCTCCACCATCCTCTCCTTTTCACCCCACCACTCCTCCACCATCCACTCCTTCACCCCACCACTCCTCCTCCATCCACACCTTCACCCCACCACTCCTCCTCCATCCTCTCCTTCACACCACCACTCCTCCACCATCCTCTACTTCACCCCACTACTCCTCCACCATCACTCCTTCACCCCACCACTCCTCCACCATCCTCTCCTTCACCCCACCACTCCTCCACCATATTGTCCTTCACCCCACCACTCCTCCACCATCCCTCCCTTCACCCCCACCACTCCTCCTCCATCCTCTCCTTCACCCCCACCACTACTCCACCATCCTCTCCTTTTCACCCCCACCACTCCTCCACCATCCACCTTCACCCCACCACTCCTCTACCATCCACACCTTCACCCCACCACTCCTCCCCTCCATCCTCTCCTTCACCCCACCACTCCTCCACCATCCTCTCCCTTTCACCCCACCACTCCTCCACCATCCACACCTTCACCCCACCACTCCTCCACCATCCACACCTTCACCCCACCACTCCTCCACCATCCACCCTTCACCCCACCACTCCTCCACCATCCCTCCTTCACCCCACCACTCCTCCACCATCCTCTCCTTTTCACCCCACCACTCCTCCACCATCCACTCCTTCACCCCCACCACTCCTCCTCCATCCACCCTTCACCCCACCACTCCTCCTCCATCCTCTCCTTCACACCACCACTCCTCCACCATCCTCTACTTCACCCCACTACTCCTCCACCATCCACTCCCTTCACCCCACCACTCCTCCACCATCCTCTCCTTCACCCCACCACTCCTCCACCATCCCCTCCTTCACCCCACCACTCCTCCACCATCCTCTCCTTCACCCCACCACTCCTCCACCATCCACTCCTTCACCCCACCACTCCTCCACCATCCTCTCCTTCACCCCACCACTCCTCCACCATCCACTCCTTCACCCCACCACTCCTCCTCCATCCACCTTCACCCCCACCACTCCTCCACCATCCTCTCCTTCACCCCACCACTCCTCCTCCATCCCCTCCTTCACCCCACCACTCCTCCACCATCCTCTCCCCTTCACCCCACCACTCCTCCTCCTTCCCCTCCTTCACCCCACCACTCCTCCACCATCCTCTCCTTCACCCCACCACTCCTCCACCATCCACTCCTTCACCCCACCACTCCTCCTCCATCCACACCTTCACCCCACCACTCCTCCTCCATCCTCTCCTTCACCCCACCACTCCTCCACCATCCTCTCCTTTTCACCCCCACCACTCCTCCACCATCCCACACCTTCACCCCACCACTCCTCCACCATCCACACCTTCACCCACCACTCCTCTACCATATTGTCCTTCACTCACCACTCCTCCTCCCATCCTCTCCTTCACCCCACCACTCCTCCTCCATCCTCTCCTTCACACCACCACTCCTCCACCATCCTCTCCTTCACCCACTACTCCTCCACCATCCACACCTTCACCCCACCACTCCTCCACCATATTGTCCTTCACCCCACCACTCCTCCACCATCCACTCCTTCACCCCACCACTCCTCCTCCATCCTCTCCTTCACCCCACCACTCCTCCACCATCCTCTCCTTTTCACCCCACCACTCCTCCACCATCCACCTTCACCCCACCACTCCTCCACCATCCTCTCCTTCACCCCCACCACTCCTCCACCATCCTCTCCTTTTCACCCCACCACTCCTCCACCATCCACCCTTCACCCCCACCACTCCTCCACCATCCACACCTTCACCCCACCACTCCTCTACCATCCACTCCTTCACCCCCACCACTCCTCTACCATCCACACCTTCACCCCACCACTCCTCCACCATCCTCTCCTTCACCCCACCATTCCTCCACCATCCCCTCCTTCACACCACCACTCCTCCACCATATTGTCCTTCACCCTCACCACTCCTCCACCATCCACACCTTCACCCCACCACTCCTCCTCCATCCTCTCCTTCACCCCACCACTCTCCACCATCCATCCTTCACACCACCACTCCTCCACCATCCCCTCCTTCACACCACCACTCCTCCCACCATATTGTCCTTCACCTCACCACTCCTCCACCATCCACACCTTCACCCCACCACTCCTCCTCCATCCTCTCCTTCACCCCCCACCATTCCTCCACCATCCCCTCCTTCACACCACCACTCCTCCACCATATTGTCCTTCACCTCACCACCCCTCACAGTTCCCCCTCGTGTTCCACCTGCTCCTTTTCACCCTCCTCTTCCACTCCATCCCTCCCAACCTGTTATCCACCATGTTCCTCACCACGCCTCTACGGGCCGTTGTACCCTTTCACAACATATCATCCAGGGTAACACTCTTCGGTCTTGTTTTATATGGCCTAATGGTTCTCCAGCTGGTCTCATTATGGCCTAATGGTCCTCCAGCTGGTCTCATTATGGCCTAATGGTCCTCCAGCTGGTCTCATTATGGCCTAATGGTCCTCCAGCTGGTCTCATTATGGCCTAATGGTCATCCAGCTGGTCTCATTATGGCCTAATGGTCCTCCTGCTGGTCTCATTATGGCCTAATGGTCCTCCAGCTAGTCTCATTATGGCCTAATGGTCCTCCAGCTGGTCTCATTATGGCCTAATGGTCCTCCAGCTGGTCTCATTATGGCCTAATGGTCCTCCAGCTGGTCTCATTATGGCCTAATGGTCCTCCAGCTGGTCTCATTATGGCCTAATGGTCCTCCATCTTGAGTGTTCTGAAAAATACAGATAGGTCTGTTCCATTTCCTGTACACGTCCAGCTGATGTCAGAGATACATAGATATAGACCCCAACACAACCAGACCATCTCATGAACCACAACACAACCAGGACATCATTAACCCCAACACAACCAGGACATCATTAACCACAACACAACCAGGTCATCTCATTAACCCCAACACGACCAGGTCATCTCATTAACCCCAACACAACCAGGACATCATTAACCCCAACACAACCAGACCATCTCATTAACCACAACACAACCAGGACATCATTAACCCCAACACAACCAGGATATCATTAACCCCAACACAACCAGACCATCTCATTAACCACAACACAACCAGGACATCATTAACCCCAACACAACCAGGATATCATTAACCCCAACACAACCAGACCATCTCATTAACCCCAACACGACCAGACCATCTCATTAACCCCAACACAACGAGACCATCTCATTAACCCCAACACAACCAGACCATCTCATTAACCACAACACAACCAGGACATCATTAACCCCAACACAACCAGGATATCATTAACCCCAACACAACCAGACCATCTCATTAACCCCAACAAAACCAGGACATCATTAACCCCAACACAACCAGGACATCATTAACCCCAACACAAATCAGACCATCTCATTAACCCCAACACAACCAGACCATCTCATTAACCCCAACACAACCAGACCATCTCATTAACCCCAACACAACCAGGACATCATTAACCCCAACACAACCAGGACATCATTAACCCCAACACAACCAGACCATCTCATTAACCCCAACACAACCAGACCATCTCATTAACCCCAACACAACCAGACCATCTCATTAACCCCAACACAACCAGACCATCTCATTAACCCCAACACAACCAGACCATCTCATTAACCACAACACAACCAGACCATCTCATGAACCACAACACAACCAGGTCATCTCATTAACCACAACACAACCAGACCATCTCATTAACCACAACACAACCAGACCATCTCATTAACCACAACACAACCAGGAGATCTCATTAACCACAACACAACCAGACCATCTCATTAACCACAACACAACAGACCATCTCATTAACCCCAACACAACCAGGACATCATTAACCCCAACACAACCAGACCATCTCATTAACCACAACACAACCAGACCATCTCATTAACCCCAACACAACCAGACCATCTCATTAACCCCAACACAACCAGGTCATCTCATTAACCACTACACAACCAGGACATCATTAACCCCAACACAACCAGGACATCATTAACCCCAACACAACCAGGTCATCTCATTAACCACAACACAACCAGGACATCATTAACCCCAACACAACCAGACCATCTCATTAACCACAACACAACCAGGACATTATTAACCCCAACACAACCAGACCATCTCATTAACCCCAACACAACAGACCATCTCATTAACCCCAACACAACCAGACCATCTCATTAACCCCAACACAACCAGGTCATCTCATTAACCACAACACAACCAGGACATCATTAACCCCAACACGACCAGACCATCTCATTAACCCCAACACAACCAGGACATCATTAACCCCAACACAACCAGACCATCTCATTAACCCCAACACAACCAGGTCATCTCATTAACCACAACACAACCAGGACATCATTAACCCCAACACAACCAGGTCATCTCATTAACCACAACACAACCAGGACATCATTAACCCCAACACAACCAGACCATCTCATTAACCCCAACACAACCAGGACATCATTAACCCCAACACAACCAGACCATCTCATTAACCCCAACACAACCAGGACATCATTAACCCCAACACAACAAGGACATCATTGACCACAACACAACCAGACCATCTCATTAACCCCAACACAACCAGGACATCATTAACCCCAACACAACCAGACCATCTCATTAACCCCAACACAACCAGGACATCATTAACCACAACACAACCAGGATATCATTAACCCCAACACAACCAGACCATCTCATTAACCACAACACAACCAGACCATCTCATTAACCACAACACAACCAGACCATCTCATGAACCACAACACAACCAGGTCATCTCATTAACCCCAACACAACCAGACCATCTCATTAACCCCAACACAACCAGGACATCATTAACCCCAACACAACCAGGACATCATTAACCCCAACACAACCAGACCATCTCATTAACCCCAACACAACCAGGCCATCATTAACCCCAACACAACCAGGACATCATTAACCCCAACACAACCAGGACATCATTAACCACAACACAACCAGGCCATCTCATTAACCACAACACAACCAGGACATCATTAACCCCAACACAACCAGACCATCTCATTAACCCCAACACAACCAGACCATCTCATTAACCCCAACACAACCAGGATATCATTAACCACAACACAACCAGGACATCATTAACCCCAACACAACCAGACCATCTCATTAACCCCAACACAACCAGACCATCTCATTAACCCCAACACAACCAGACCATCATTAACCCCAACACAACCAGGACATCATTAACCACAACACAACCAGGATATCATTAACCACAACACAACCAGGACATCATTAACCACAACACAACCAGAACATCATTAACCCCAACACAACCAGACCATCTCATTAACCCCAACACAACCAGACCATCTCATTAACCCCAACACAACCAGACCATCTCATTAACCCCAACACAACCAGGACATCATTAACCACAACACAACCAGGACATCATTAACCACAACACAACCAGGTCATCTCATTAACCCCAACACGACCAGGTCATCTCATTAACCCCAACACAACCAGGCCATCATTAACCCCAACACAACCAGACCATCTCATTAACCCCAACACAACCAGGTCATCTCATTAACCACAACACAACCAGGACATCATTAACCCCAACACAACCAGGACATCATTAACCACAACACAACCAGGACATCATTAACCACAACACAACCAGGACATCATTAACCACAACACAACCAGGACATCATTAACCACAACACAACCAGAATATCATTAACCACAACACAACCAGGTCATCTCATTAACCCCAACACGACCAGGTCATCTCATTAACCCCAACAAGACCTAGATCAATTCGTCATCTATTCCACGTTGGTTCAATGTAATTTTCAACCAGTGTGTGCTCAGTAGTTGATATACAGGTACAGATACAGGATCTTAATTTGACCGATTTCTCACAGCAGGAAAATAATTATTCACCAACAGGAATTGGGAATTATAATGTGGATTATAATTAATGGACATTTTTGTAGGGGTTAGTACACTGCTCAAAAAAAAAAATAAAGGGAACACTTAAACAACACAATGTAACTCCAAGTCAATCACACTTCTGTGAAATCAAACTGTCCACTTAGGAAGCAACACTGATTGACAATAAATGTCACATGCTGTTGTGCAAATGGAATAGACAACAGGTGGAAATTATAGGCAATTAGCAAGACACCCCCAATAAAGTGGTTTCTGCAGGTGGGGACCACAGACCACTTCTCAGTTCCTATGCTTCCTGGCTGATGTTTTGGTCACTTTTGAATGCTGGCGGTGCTTTCACTCTAGTGGTAGCATGAGACGGAGTCTACAACCCACACAAGTGGCTCAGGTAGTGCAGCTCATTCAGGATGGCACATCAATGCGAGCTGTGGCAAGAAGGTTTGCTGTGTCTGTCAGCGTAGTGTCCAGAGCATGGAGCGCTTCCAGGAGACAGGCCAGTACATCAGGAGGCGTGGAGGAGGCCATAGGAGGGCAACAACCCAGCAGCAGGAACGCTACCTCCGCCTTTGTGCAAGGAGGAGCAGGAGGAGCACTGCCAGAGCCCTGCAAAATGACCTCCAGCAGGCCACAAATGTGCATGTATCTGCTCAAACGGTCAAAAACAGACTCCATGAGGGTGGTATGAGGGCCTGATGTCCACAGGTGGGGGGTTGTGCTTACAGCCCAACACCGTGCAGGACGTTTTCATTTGCCAGAGAACACCAAGATTGGCAAATTCACCACTGGCGCCCTGTGCTCTTCACGGATGAAAGCAGATTCACACTGAGCACATGTGACAGACGTGACAGTCTGGAGACGCCGCGGAGAACGTTCTGCTGCCTGCAACATCCTCCAGCATGACCGGTTTGGCGGTGAGTCAGTCATGGTGTGGGTGGCATTTCTTTGGGGGCCGCACAGCCCTCCATGTGCTCGCCAGAGTTAGCCTGACTGCCATTATGTACCGAGATGAGATCCTCAGACCCCTTGTGAGACCATATGCTGGTGCGGTTGTCCCTGGGTTCCTCTAATGCAAGACAATGCTCGACCTCATGTGGCTGGAGTGTGTCAGCAGTTCCTGCAAGAGGAAGGCATTGATGCTATGGACTGGCCCGCCCGTTCCCCAGACCTGAATCCAATTGAGCACATCTGAGACATCATGTCTCGCTCCATCCACCAACGCCACGTTGCACCACAGACTGTCCAGGAGTTGGCGAATGCTTTAGTCCAGGTCTGGGAGGAGATCCCTCAGGAGACCATCCGCCACCTCATCAGGAGCATGCCCAGGCGTTGTAGGGAGGTCACACAGGCACGTGGAGGCCACACACACTACTGAGCCTCATTTTGACTTGTTTTTTAGGACATTACATCAAAGTTGGATCAGCCTGTAGTGTGGTTTTCCACTTTAATTTTGTGAGTGACTCCAAATCCAGACCTCAAGGGTTGATCAATTTGATTTCCATGGATCATTTTTGTGTGATTTTGTTGTCAGCACATTCAACTATGTAAAGAAAAAGTATTTAATAAGAATATTTCATTCATTCAGATCTAGGATGTGTTATTTTAGTGTTCCCTTAATTTTTTTTGAGCAGTGTATATTTTTAGTTAGGGCAAATCAAGGCCTAGATTCAATTAGATCATATGTTAACCTGCGATAGCAGACACCCTCATATCAGATATTAAGGCGGTGTCAGAGGTGGAACTGCCTTGGAGCTGTCCAATCGGTGAGCAGCTGCTCTTGTGATCATTGTCATGAAGCCACACCCACCCTGCTCGCGTTAGAAGTTCAGAAGGAGAAAGACTGTAGGCTATATAGAAATAATTATGCTCAAAATGATAAATTATTAAACAAAATAATTAGGATTTTTTTTAATCACAAATCAAATCAGATTGAATTTGTCACATGTGGGGAATACAACAGGTGTCAACCTTACAGTGAAATGTTTACTTACAAGCCCTTAATAACCAACAATACAGTTTTAAGAGAATTAAGTGTTAAGAAATTATTTACTAAATAAATATGTCTGTTAACGCTACTCCACGGAGATGACATCTCACATTCCGGTGTTCCATGGCTGCATGGGATGTCTGTTAACGCTACTCCATGGAGATGACATCTCACATTCTGGTGTTCCATGGCTACATGGGATGTCTGTTAACGCTACTCCACGGAGATGACATCTCACATTCCGGTGTTCCATGGCTACATGGGATGTCTGTTAACGCTACTCCATGGAGATGACATCTCACATTCTGGTGTTCCATGGCTACATGGGATGTCTGTTAACGCTACTCCATGGAGATGACATCTCACATTCCGGTGTTCCATGGCTACATGGGATGTCTGTTAACGCTACTCCACGGAGATGACATCTCACATTCTGGTGTTCCATGGCTGCATGGGATGTCTGTTAACGCTTCTCCATGGAGATGACATCTCACATTCCGGTGTTCCATGGCTACATGGGATGTCTGTTAACGCTACTCCACGGAGATGACATCTCACATTCCGGTGTTCCATGGCTGCATGGGATGTCTGTTAACGCTCTCCATGGAGATGACATCTCACATTCCGGTGTTCCATGGCTCCTCCACGCAACCAATTGCCTCGTCCGCGTTAGGTATAATGCGGAAGCCACTTGTGGATTGGACAGCTCTAACACAGTTCCACCTTTGACACTGACCTCTATGGGGAGGTCCAGTGCACCAAGTCTGACGTTTCTTTTGTTGAAATTACAGACTTGAAAAGCCTTTGTTGCCTGCAACAACAGGGTGATGAAAACCCTACAGCTGCTCATGGCCACCTGTCAGTTTTCCAATAGTGTTCCTATTCTAGCTTGCCCTCATTGAGAAGTGAGGTTGACCTGACCGAGGAGTCTGTCTTCGTTCATCAACAAAGACTTTTACAGGACCTCATATAGTTATTTTAGAGAGTATTCTAGCACCTGTTACTTTCATGCTGTAATGTTCTTATTCTTGGTTACCCTCAAAGAGGAGTGAGGTGGTTTCACTGACTTGGCTAGTTAAATAAAGGTTTAAAAAAATTAAAAAATGTACTTGGAATGTTGTTGTTCTGTTGTTGGCCTTCTCTTGAATGTTGGCCTTCTCTTGGATGTTGGCCTTCTCTTGAATGTTGGCCTTCTCTTGAATGTTGGCCTTCTCTTGGATGTTGGCCTTCTCTTGAATGTTGGCCTTCTCTTGGATGTTGGCCTTCTCTTGAATGTTGGCCTTCTCTTGAATGTTGGCCTTCTCTTGAATGTTGGCCTTCTCTTGGATGTTGGCCTTCTCTTGAATGTTGGCCTTCTCTTGAATGTTGGCCTTCTCTTGGATGTTGGCCTTCTCTTGAATGTTGGCCTTCTCTTGAATCTTGGCCTTCTCTTGGATGTTGGCCTTCTCTTGAATGTTGGCCTTCTCTTGGATGTTGGCCTTCTCTTGGATGTTGGCCTTCTCTTGGATGTTGGCCTTCTCTTGAATCTTGGCCTTCTCTTGGATGTTGGCCTTCTCTTGAATGTTGGCCTTCTCTTGGATGTTGGCCTTCTCTTGGATGTTGGCCTTCTCTTGGATGTTGGCCTCTTGAATCTTGGCCTTCTCTTGGATATTGGCCTTCTCTTGAATGTTGGCCTTCTCTTGGATGTTGGCCTTCTCTTGGATGTTGGCCTTCTCTTGAATGTTGGCCTTCTCTTGAATGTTGGCCTTCTCTTGGATGTTGGCCTTCTCTTGAATGTTGGCCTTCTCTTGAATGTTGGCCTTCTCTTGAATGTTGGCCTTCTCTTGGATGTTGGCCTTCTCTTGGATGTTGTACTTCTGTGCCAGTGTTGTTTGTGAGAATGTGTCTTCTCTCAGTCAACTTACAATTTAAAAATACATTCTCCCCCCTTCCCTCCTTTCCCTCCCTCCCCCTCAGGACTCTAATAAACAACATCACATCTTTTATGTCTGAGTTTGTGGAATCCTCTGACATTCACAGTAATTACAGCCGTGTTGTCTGTGGTGTCTGTCTCCATCTCCTCTGGGGCGGTTTGATCCTTGACTCAGGCTGCTTAGGTATCTTCTACCACCCCCCCCTCCCCCTATTCCTTTTCACCAGCCTTACAGGCTCTGTAGAGGGAAGTCCCCTGTAGCTCAAAAACGTTTTCAGAAGACAAATGACAAGAACACTAGGTGTGTTCCGTGTCTTTTAGACCAGCCAAGTAGAAACAGGCAGGGACGATGTTGATGTTTCACAATGATGTGGTTGGTGGAAAGATCCACGAAATGTTGTGTGAAGCATACTAGAATACCTGTTCATCCATGCACCTGGAACTAGATTAGATTAACAGAACCAAGCGGCATTTAAATCTGTGATAAACTGAGAACAAAGTGACACACACACACACACGTTTACACACAAACACACACACACACAAAATACACAACACACTGCTTGCTTAGCTACTTCTTCCTGATTTGGCTCGAACCCAGGAGCTGTGCCTTCCTAGATAGAACACGTGACCGCCCACCTGAAGCATCTTACCAGTCGGTGCCACCGAAAGGTTAAGATCATACACCAAAGACATGCTAATCTCTCACACTTGTTGTTTGTGTACATGGATTTCATGAATGTTGTATGTTTTACCCATCAACACCACTTTCCATCAAAATGTGTATAGCAGGCCTTCATGCCAAGTTGAGTCTAAAGCTTTTTTTAAATCAACAATTCATGAGAAGACTTTGCTTTAGTTTTGTTTTTTGTTTTTTTTTGTCAAGTAGGTTGAATACGTGGTCTGTTGTATGGTCATTTAGAAAAGGCCAATTAGATATTTGCTCAGTATATATTGTTCACTGAGAAAATGTACATGTCTGTTAATGATTAATGCAGAGGATTTTCCCAAGGTTGCAGTTGACGCATATCCCACAGTAGTTATTGGGGACAAATGTTCTCCACTTTGTGGTCTGTATATTTTATAATTTCATTGAGGATACCATCAACACCACAGAGGGTTTTAATTTTGTCCTTTTAGTTCATTCAATATAATTGGAGAAATAAGTGTGTTCTGGTTGTCTTTAATAGTTGAGTCTAAAAGTGTATTTGATCATGTATATGTTTTCCTGTTCTTTGTTATAGAGCCAAAAGAGATTGAGAATTGGGTTATCCATACTCTCGCTCTCTCTCTCTTAATCTCTCTCTTAATCTCTCTCTCTCTCTCTCTCTCTTGCTCCCTCTCTCTCTCTCTCTTGCTCTCTCTTGCTCTCTTTCTCTTGCTCTTGCTCTCTCTCTCTCTTGATCTCTCTCTTGCTCTCTCTCTCTCTCTCTCTCTCTCTCTCTCTCTCTCTCTCTCTCTCTCTCTCTCTCTCTCTCTCTGTCTGTCTGTCAGAATATGCATCATGAATGTGTTTAGGTCTGTACACAGTAAATCAGGATAGTTGAAATCACAGTATAAAAATAATAGGATTAAATTGACTCTACCGGGATCATCATCCCACAGATACAGGTCTCTGGGACGAAGGAGAGAGCATCAGTTCACAGATACAGGGCTCTGGGACGAAGGAGAGAGCATCAGCTCACAGATACAGGGCTCTGGGACTAAGGAGAGAGCATCAGCCCACAGATACAGGGCTCTGTGACTAAGGAGAGAGCATCAGCCCACAGATACAGGGCTCTGGGACTAAGGAGAGAGCATCAGCCCACAGATACAGGGCTCTGTGACTAAGGAGAGAGCATCAGCCCCAGATACAGGGCTCTGGGACAAGGAGAGAGCATCAGCCCACATCCTCACAGATACAGGGCTCTGGGACTAAGGAGAGAGCATCAGCCCACAGATACAGGGGCTCTGTGACTAAGGAGAGAGCATCAGCCCACAGATACAGGGCTCTGTGACTAAGGAGAGAGCATCAGCCCACAGATACAGGGCTCTGGGGCTAAGGAGAGATCATCAGCCCACATCCTCACAGATACAGGGCTCTGGGACTAAGGAGAGAGCATCAGCCCACAGATACAGGGCTCTGGGACTAAGGAGAGAGCATCAGCCCACAGATACAGGGCTCTGGGACTAAGGAGAGAGCATCAGCCCACAGATACAGGGCTCTGGGGCTAGGAGAGAGCATCAGCCCACAGATACAGGGCTCTGGGGCTAAGGAGATCATCAGCCCACATCCTCACAGATACAGGGCTCTGGGACTAAGGAGAGAGCATCAGCCCACAGATACAGGGCTCTGGGACTAAGGAGAGAGCATCAGCCCACAGATACAGGGCTCTGGGATTAAGGAGAGAGCATCAGCCCACAGATACAGGGCTCTGGGACTAAGGAGAGATCATCAGCCCACATCCTCACAGATACAGGGCTCTGGAACTAAGGAGAGATCATCAGCCCACATCCTCACAGATACAGGGCTCTGGGGCTAGGGAGAGATCATCAGCCCCACATCCTCACAGATACAGGGCTCTGGGGCTGGGAGAGATCATCAGCCCACATCCTCACAAATACAGGGCTCTGGGGCTAGGAGAGATCATCAGCCCACATCCTCTCACAGATACAGGGCTCTGTGACTAAGGAGAGCATCAGCCCACATCCTCACAGATACAGGGCACTGGGGCTAAGGAGAGATCATCAGCCCAGATACAGGGCTCTGGGTCTAAGGAGAGATCATCAGCCCACATCCTCACAGATACAGGGCTCTGGGACTAAGGAGAGATCATCAGCCCACTTACTCACAGATACAGGGCTCTGGGTCTAGGGAGAGATCATCAGCCCACAGATACAGGGTTCTGGGAATAAGAAGAGACCATCAGCCCACAGATACAGGGCTCTGGGACTAAGGAGATCATCAGCCCACTTACTCACAGATACAGGGCTCTGGGGCTAAGGAGAGATCATCCAGCCCCGCATCCTCACAGATACAGGGCACTGGGGCTAAGGAGAGAGCATCAGCCCACAGATACAGGGCTCTGGGACTAAGGAGAGAGCATCAGCCCACAGATACAGGACTCTGGGACTAAGGAGAGAGCATCAGCCCACAGATACAGGACTCGGGGACTAAGGAGAGAGCATCAGCCCACAGATACAGGGCTCTGGGACTAAGGAGAGAGCATCAGCCCCACAGATACAGGGCTCTGGGACTAAGGAGAGAGCATCAGCCCACAGATACAGGACTCTGGGACTAAGGAGAGAGCATCAGCCCACAGATACAGGGCTCTGGGGCTAAGGAGAGATCATCAGCCCACATCCTCACAGATACAGGGCTCTGGGGCTAGGAGAGCACCAGCCCACATCTCACAGATACAGGGCTCTGGGACTAAGGAGAGATCATCAGCCCACAGATACAGGGCTCTGGGACTAAGGAGATCATCAGCCCACAGATACAGGGATCTGGGACTAAGGAGATCATCAGCCCACAGATACGGGGCTCTGGGACTAAAGAGATCCATCAGCCCACAGATACAGGGTTCTGGGACTAAGGAGAGATCATCAGCCCACAGATACAGGGATCTGTGTCTAAGGATAGATCATCAGCCCACAGATACAGGGTTCTGGGACTAAGGAGAGATCATCAGCCCACAGATACAGGGATCTGTGGCTAAGGATAGATCATCAGCCCACAGATACAGGGTTCTGGGACTAAGGAGAGATCATCAGCCCACAGATACAGGGCTCTGGGACTAAGGAGAGATCATCAGCCCACAGATACAGGGCTCTGGGACTAGGAGAGATCATCAGGGTTACATTGACTCTACTGGTACTTATCTTAACCCTCAACAGAGTCATATCCTCCTGGAGTTAGTGTTGATAACAATGTCAGAGAGACATATGAGGTAACAGAGAGTCGCTCTGGATAGAAAGCGTCTGCTAAATGACTTAAATGTAAATGTAAATGTCTCTCTGACATTGTTATCATCACTAACTCAGGGGAGGATATGACTCTCGCTCTCTTGAAGGGACGTAGCCAGCGGTCAGGGATGACTATGTCCACTGTAATATGACATATGAGGTAACGAGAGAGTCGCTCTGGATAAGAGTCAGGGATGACTATGTCCACTGTAAGGACTATGTCCACTGTAAAGGACTATGTCCACTGTAATATGACATATGAGGTAACGAGAGAGTCGCTCTGGATAAATGACTATGTCCACTGTAAGGACTATGTCCACTGTAAGGACTATGTCCACTGTAAATGACTATGTCCACTGTAATATGACATATGAGGTAACGAGAGAGCCGCTCTGGATAAATGACTATGTCCACTGTAAAGGACTATGTCCACTGTAAAGGACTATGTCCACTGTAATATGACATATGAGGTAACGAGAGAGCCGCTCTGGATAAATGACTATGTCCACTGTAAGGACTATGTCCACTGTAAAGGACTATGTCCACTGTAATATGACATATGAGGTAACGAGAGGCACTCTGGATAAATGACTATGTCCACTGTAAAGGACTATGTCCACTGTGAGGACTATGTCCACTGTAAAGGACTATGTCCACTGTAATATGACATATGAGGTAACGAGAGAGCTTTCCTCTCCTTTGATCCATTGGTGAAGGAGGTGTGTGGGGGTGGGGGGGAGTACATGATGAATCAAGGAAAAGTGCTTTAAGATTCCTTTGAAAGGAGCTCTCCTCGAGTAGGAAGTAATAGATTGAACATCCCATCCCTAATATAATAATATAATAATATATGCCATTTAGCAGACGCTTTTATCCAAAGCGACTTACAGTCATGTGTGCATACATTCTACATATGGGTGGTCCCGGGGATCGAACCCACTACCCTGGCGTTACAAGCGCCATGCTCTACCAACTGAGCTACAGAAGGATCCTCTCCTCGTCCTCTCCTCCCTTCCTTTCCTTCCGTCCTCCTCCGCCTCTCTTCTCCCCCCCTCGCCAATATATTGAGTTAATTAAGCAAAACCGATGTGTGGAAGACCCTGTGCCTCAGAGAACATCCACAAATGTCAACTCTGAGACAAGAGGGAGCTAACAAGCTAACGTCGCCCAAAACTAATTTAGAGAAGGACAGAGAGGAGAGGAGACTGTCTGAGTCCAATAACTCATTTAAGAAAGGACAGAGAGGAGAGGAGAATTTAGACTAATTGAAAATAACTTTTTAAATATATTTGTATTAATGGAACAATGAAGATAAATGTCATGGCCTTCATTCTAGTCCAGTAATCTGCAGTTGTTGTTTTTTTTTTAATCAGGGGTTAAAGTACTACAGTGGACATAGTCCCTTTACAGTGGACATAGTCCTTTACAGTGGACATAGTCTCTTTACAGTGGACATAGTCCTTTACAGTGGATATAGTCCTTTACAGTGGACATAGTCCTTTACAGTGGACATAGTCCTTTACAGTGGATATAGTCCTTTACAGTGGACATAGTCCTTTACAGTGGACATAGTCCTTTACAGTGGACATAGTCCTTTACAGTGGACATAGTCCTTTACAGTGGACATAGTCCTTTACAGTGGACATAGTCCTTTACAGTGGACATAGACCTTTACAGTGGACATAGTCCTTTACAGTGGACATAGTCCTTTACAGTGGACATAGACCTTTACAGTGGACATAGTCCTTTACAGTGGACATAGCCCTTTACAGTGGACATAGTCCTTTACAGTGGACATAGTCATTTACAGTGGACATAGACCTTTACAGTAGACCTTGACAGTGGACATAGTCCTTTACAGTGGACATAGTCCTTTACAGTGGACATAGACCTTTACAGTGGACATAGTCCTTTACAGTGGACATAGACCTTTACAGTGGACATAGTCCTTTACAGTGGACATAGACCTTTACAGTAGACATTGACAGTGGACATAGTCCTTTATAGTGGACATAGACCTTTACAGTAGACCTTTACAGTGGACATAGTCCTTTACAGTGGACATAGTCATCTAGAGTGGACATAGTCCTTTACAGTGGACATAGTCCTTTACAGTGGACATAGTCCTTTACAGTAGACATAGACCTTTACAGTAGACCTTTACAGTGGACATAGTCATTTACAGTGGACACAGACCTTTACAGTAGACCGTGACAGTGGACATAGTCCTTTATAGTGGACATAGTCCTTTACAGTGGACATAGTCCTTTACAGTGGACATAGAACTTTACAGTAGACCTTTACAGTGGACATAGTCCTTTACAGTGGACATAGTCCTTTAGAGTGGACATAGTCCTTTACAGTGGACATAGACCTTTAGAGTAGACCTTTACAGTGGATCTTTACAGTGGACATAGTCCTTTACAGTGGACGTAGTCCTTTACAGTGGACACAGTCCTTTACAGTGGACATAGACCTTTACAGTGGACATAGACCTTTAAGTTGACATAGTCCTTTACAGTGGACATAGACCTTTACAGTGGACATAGACCTTCATAGTGGACATAGACCTTTACAGTAGACCTTTACAGTGGACATAGTCCTTTACAGTGGACATAGACCTTTACAGTAGACCTTTACAGTGGACATAGTCCTTTACAGTGGACATAGTCATTTAGAGTGGACATAGTCCTTTACAGTGGACATAGTCCTTTACAGTGGACATAGTCCTTTACAGTGGACATAGTCCTTTACAGTGGACATAGTCATTTACAGTGGACACAGACCTTTACAGTAGACCTTGACAGTGGACATAGTCCTTTACAGTGGACATAGTCCTTTACAGTGGACATAGTCCTTTACAGTGGACATAGACCTTTACAGTGGATATGGTCCTTTACAGTGGACATAGTCCTTTACAGTGGACATAGTCATTTACAGTGAACACAGACCTTTACAGTAGACCTTGACAGTGGACATAGTCCTTTATAGTGGACATAGTCCTTTACAGTGGACATAGTCATTTACAGTGGACATAGACCTTTACAGTGGACATAGTCCTTTACAGTGGACATAGTCCTTTAGAGTAGACCTTGACAGTGGACATAGTCCTTTATAGTGGACATAGTCATTTACAGTGGACATAGTCCTTTACAGTGGACATAGACCTTTACAGTAGACCTTGACAGTGGACATAGTCCTTTACAGTGGACATAGTCCTTTACAGTGGACATAGACCTTTACAGTGGACATAGTCCTTTACAGTGGACATAGACCTTTACAGTGGTTATAGTCCTTTACAGTGGACATAGTCCTTTAGAGTGGACATAGTCCTTTACAGTGGACATAGTCCTTTACCGTGGACATCATCTTTACAGTGGACATAGACCTTTACAGTAGATCTTTACAGTGGATATAGTCGCTTTATAGTGGGCGTAGTCCTTTACAGTGGTCACAGTCCTTTACAGTGGACATAGTCCTTTACAGTGGACGTGGTCCTTTACAGTGGACGTAGTCCTTTACAGTGGACACAGTCCTTTACAGTGGACATAGACCTTTACAGTGGACATAGACCTTTTAAGTTGACATAGACCTTTACAGTGGACATAGTCCTTTACAGTGGACATAGTCCTTTAGAGTAGACCTTGACAGTGGACATAGTCCTTTACAGTGGACATAGGCCTTTACAGTGGAACTTTACAGTGGACATAGACCTTCGCAGTGGACATAGACCTTCACAATGGACCTTTACAGTGGACATAGTCCTTTAGAGTGTACATAGACTGTTACAGTGGACCTTTACAGTAGACATAGACCTTTACAGTACGCATGGCCCTTTACAGTCTACATAGACCTCTACAGTGGACCTAGACCTTTACAGTGGACCTTTACAGTGGACATAGACATTTACAGTGGACCTTTACAGTGGACATAGACCTTTACAGTAGGCATAGCCCTTTACAGTCTACATAGACCTCCACAGTGGACCTAGACCTTTACAGTGGACCTATACAGTGGATATAGACATTTACAGTGGATATAGACCTATACAGTGGATATAGTCCTTTACAGTGGATATAGACCTATACAGTGGATATAGGCCTTTACAGTGGACCTTTACAGTGGATATAGACCTTTACAGGGGACCTTTACAGTGGATATAGACCTTTACAGTGGATATAGACCTATACAGTGGATATAGACCTTTACAGTGGATATAGACCTATACAGTGGATATAGACCTTTACAGTGGATATAGACATTTACAGTGAATATAGACCTTTACAGTGGATATAGACCTATACAGTGGATATAGACCTTTACAGTGAATATAGACCTATACAGTGGATATAGTCCTTTACAGTGGATATAGACCTATACAGTGGATATAGACCTTTACAGTGAAATATAGACCTATACAGTGGATATAGTCCTTACACAGTGGACCTTTACAGTGGATATAGACCTATACAGTGGATATGGACCTTTACAGTGAATATAGACCTATACATTGGATATAGACTCAGTGGATATAGACCTTTACAGTGGACATAGTCCTTTACAGTGGATCTTTACAGTGGATATAGACCTTTACAGTGGACCTTTACAGTGGATATAGGCCTTTACAGTGGACATAGTCCTTTACAGTGGACGTAGTCCTTTACAGTGGGCGTGGTCGCTTTACAGTGGACACAGTCCTTTACAGTGGACATAGACCTTTACAGTGGACATAGTCTTTACAGTGGACCTTTACAGTGGATATAGACTACGAGTGGATATGGAACCTATACAGTGGATATAGACCTTTACAGTGGACATAGTCCTTTACAGTGGACCTTTACAGTGGATATAGACATATACGGTGGATATAGACCTTTACAGTGGATATAGACCTTTACAGTGAACCTTTACAGTGGACATAGTCCTTTACAGTGGACCTTTACAGTGGACCTTTACAGTGGATATAGACCTTTACAGTGGATATAGACCTATACAGTGGACCTTTAGAGTGTATATAGACCTATACAGTGGATATAGACCTTTACAGTGGATATAGACCTTTACAGTGGATATAGACCTATACAGTGGACCTTTACAGTGGACATAGACCTTTACAGTGGACCTTTACAGT
This sequence comes from Oncorhynchus keta, assembly GCF_023373465.1. NCBI lineage: Eukaryota > Metazoa > Chordata > Actinopteri > Salmoniformes > Salmonidae > Oncorhynchus > Oncorhynchus keta. The sequence continues at coordinate 22,535 of NW_026286268.1, read as the reverse complement.
GGATATAGACCTTTACAGTGGATATAGACCTATACAGTGGACCTTTACAGTGGATATAGACCTATACAGTACAGTGGATATAGACATTTACAGTAGCAAAATATGTCATTGAATTCCCTGTTGTGTTTCTACTGGTTTTAGCTCTAGGTCTTCCCTATAGTCAGTCCATCACATACAGTAGATTACATAACGTCACTGTGTAACATGGATTAAAGATGATTTTTCTGTTGTCAATCAGTGCAACCTTTGAGATTATTTCCCAGAATTTACAGTTCCTTCAAGTGTCTTCTCCTCTCTTCTCCTCTCCTCTCCTGTCCTCTCCTCCTCTCCTCTCCTCTCCTCTCCTCTCCTCTCCTCTCCTCTGCCCTCCTCCCCTCTCCTCTCCTCTCCTCTCCTCTGCCCTCCTCCCCTCTCCTCTCCTCTCCTCTCCTCTCCTTTCCTGCATGTCATGTCCTCTCCTCTCATGTCCTCTCCTGTCTTCTCCTGTCCTCTCCTCTCCTGTCCTCTCCTGTCTTCTCCTGTCCTCTCCTTTCCTTTCCTCTCCACTCCTCTCCACTCCCTCTCCTCTCCTCTCCTCTCCCTCTCCTCTCCTCTCCTTTCCTTTCCTCTCCTTGCCTTATCCTGTCCTCTCTTGTCCTCTCCTCTTCCTTCCTCTCCTCTCTTCTCCTCTCCTCTCCTCTCCTCTCCTTTCCTTTCCTCTCCTTTCCTGTCCTCTCCTCTCTTGTCTTCTCTTCAGAAAAAACTTTTCTGGGTCACAACATCAGGGCCCTACCCCTGGAGTATCAACACCAGCCTGTATTATTCATGGTCTTCCTCTCCAATGGATCTTCTACCATCCTTTCCAAGTTTCCTTCCCTCCTCTGTTTCTTTTTATTTTCTTTCTCTTTCTCTCTCTCGCTCTCGTTCTCTATTTTTCCAGTCTTTTATCTCCCTGTCTGTCTCTCGCTCTCTCTTCCTCTTTCTCTCTCTCTTTCTCTCTCTCTTTCTCTCTCTTCCTCTTTCTCTCTCTCTCTTTCTCTCTCTTCCTCTTTCTCTTTCTCTCTCTTTCTCTCTCTCTCTCTTTCTCTCTCTTCCTCTTTCTCTCTCTCTCTTTCTCTCTCTTCCTCTTTCTCTTTCTCTCTCTTTCTCTCTCTTTCTCTCTCTTCTTCTTCCTCTTTCTCTCTCTTTCTCTCTCTTCCTCTTTCTCTCTCTTTCTCTCTCCTCCTCTTTCTCTCTCTTTCTCTCCATATCTGGGGCGTGTCAAGATTCTAGTGTTTTGAACACAAATGTCTTGGTACAACATCAGAAGGTGTCTATTCTTATGAAAATAACACTGTGTTGTCAGCTTTAGTGAGAGGGAAGAGAAGAGGGAAAAAGAATAGAGAGATGATCATGTTACTTGCAGTGGATTTGACATTGTAATGGTGGGAAATTGTGGAAATTCATGTTTGCCCCCACTAGTCGCTATCAGAGTTGTCAGCAAGGTATCTTTACTTTTAATATAGCATAATTTAGACCTTTTCCAAAGCCCCTCAGATGACTGTATGTAGCCTCTCTACTTTTATGGCCTCACTGTGTATATGGCCTCGCTACTGTATATAGCCTCGGTATTGTATATAGCCTCGCTATTGTATATAGCCTCTCTACTTTTATAGCCTCGCTATTGTATATAGCCACCAAGCTACTGTATATAGCCTCGCTATTGTATATAGCCTCTCTACTTTTATAGCCTCACTATTGTATATAGCCTCGCTACTGTATATAGCCTCGGTATTGTATATAGCCTCGCTACTGTATATAGCCTCGCTATTGTATATATCTGTTGCTATTGTATAGCCTCGCTACTTTTATAGCCTCTCTACTTTTATAGCCTCTACTGTATGTAGCCTCGCTACTGTATATAGCCTCGCTACTGTATATAGCCTCTCTACTTTTATAGCCTCACTATTGTTATGCCACGCTACTATATATAGCCTCGGTATTATATAGCCTATTTGTGGCCATATAGCCTCTCTACTTTTATAGCCTCGCTATTGTATATAGCCTCGCTATGTTTATAGCCCTCGCTATTGTATAAAAGCCTTGCTATTGTATATAGCCTCGCTACTTTTATAGCCTCTCTACTTTTATAGCCTCTACTGTATATAGCCTGTCTTTTTACTGTTGTTTTATTTCTCTACCTACCCTATTGTTCACCTAATACCTTTTTTTGCACTATTGGTTAGAGCCTGTAAGTAAGCATTTCACCCGTAAGGTCCACCTACACCTGTCGTATTCGGCGCACGTGACAACTAAACTTTGATTTGATTTTACGTTTATAAGAGCTACCAACCTGGCCGTGAGCATAATGAGTGAGGTGTGACTTCTCGTCATATATTGAATGGAAAGTACGTCAATGTATTAATCTATATTCTGAGATAAACAAAACAAACAAACAGTCTACTGTTGATAGAGATCCACAGCCTACTGTTGATAAGAGATCCACAGTCTACTGGTGATAGAGATCCACAGTCTACTGTTGATAGAGATCCACAGCCTGCTGATGTTAGAGATCCACAGTCTACTGGTGATAGAGACTGAGTCTACTGTTGTTAGAGATCCACAGTCTACTGTTGTTAGAGATCCACAGTCTACTGATGTTAGAGATCCACAGTCTACTGTTGATAGAGATCCACAGTCTACTGTTGTTAGAGATCCACAGCCTACTGTTGTTAGAGATCCACAGTCTACTGTTTTTAGAGATCCACAGTCTACTGTTGTTAGAGATCCCACAGTCTACTGTTGATAGAGATCCACAGTCTACTGTTGATAGAGATCCACAGCCTACTGTTGTTAGAGATCCACAGTCTACTGTTGTTAGAGATCCACAGTCTACTGTTGTTAGAGATCCACAGTCTACTGTTGTTAGAGATCCACAGTCTACTGCTGTTAGAGATCCACAGTCTACTGTTGTTAGAGATCCACAGTCTACTGTTGATAGAGATCCACAGTCTACTGATGTTAGAGATCCACAGCCTACTGTTGATAGAGATCCACAGTCTACTGATGTTAGAGATCCACAGCCTACTGTTGATAGAGATCCACAGTCTACTGTTGTTAGAGATCACAGTCTACTGTTGTTAGAGATCCACAGCCTACTGTTGTTAGAGATCCACAGTCTACTGATGTTAGAGATCCACAGTCTACTGATGTTAGAGATCCACAGCCTACTGATAGAGATCCACAGTCTCTACTGATGTTGAGATCCACAGTCTACTGTTATTAGAGATCCACAGTCTACTGTTGTTAGAGATCCACAGTCTACTGTTGATAGAGATCCACAGTCTACTGTTGTTAGAGATCCACAGTCTACTGTTGTTAGAGATCCACAGTCTACTGATGTTAGAGATCCACAGTCTACTGTTGATAGAGATCCACAGCCTACTGTTATTAGAGATCCACAGTCTACTGTTGTTAGAGATCCACAGTCTACTGTTGATAGAGATCCACAGTCTACTGTTGTTAGAGATCCACAGTCTACTGTTGTTAGAGATCCACAGTCTACTGATGTTAGAGATCCACAGTCTACTGTTGATGAGATCCACAGCCTACTGTTGATAGAGATCCACAGTCTACTGTTGTTAGAGATCCACAGTCTACTGTTGTTAGAGATCCACAGTCTACTGTTGATAGAGATCCACAGTCTACTGGGTGATAGAGATCCACAGTCTACTGGTGATAGAGAGAGATCCACAGTCTACTGTTGATAGAGATCCACAAAGTCTACTGATGTTAGAGATCCACAGTCTACTGATGTTAGAGATCCACAGTCTACTGATTTTAGAGATCCACAGTCTACTGTTGTTAGAGATCCACAGCCTACTGTTGTTAGAGATCCACAGTCTACTGTTGTTAGAGATCCACAGTCTACTGTTGTTAGAGATCCACAGTCTACTGATGTTAGAGATCCACAGCCTGCTGATGTTAGAGATCCACAGTCTACTGCTGTTAGAGATCCACAGTCTACTGTTGTTAGAGATCCACAGTCTACTGTTGTTAGAGATCCACAGTCTGTTGTTAGAGATCCACAGCCTACTGTTGTTAGAGATCCACAGTCTACTGGTGATAGAGATCCACAGTCTACTGATGTTAGAGATCCACAGTCTACTGTTGATAGAGATCCACAGCCTACTGTTGATAGAGATCCACAGTCTACTGTTGATAGAGATCCACAGTCTACTGTTGTTAGAGATCCACAGTCTACTGTTGATAGAGATCCACAGCCTACTGTTGATAGAGATCCACAGTCTACTGTTGATAGAGATCCACAGTCTACTGTTGATAGAGATCCACAGCCTACTGTTGATAGAGATCCACAGTCTATGTTGATAGAGATCCACAGTCTACTGTTGATAGAGATCCACAGCCTACTGTTGTTAGAGATCCACAGTCTACTGGTGATAGAGATCCACAGTCTACTGATGTTAGAGATCCACAGTCTACTGTTGTTAGAGATCCACAGTCTACTGTTGTTTCTACTGGTGATAGAGATCCACAGTCTACTGATGTTAGAGATCCACAGTCTACTGTTGATAGAGATCCACAGTCTACTGTTGTTAGAGATCCACAGTCTACTGGTGATAGAGATCCACAGTCTACTGATGTTAGAGATCCACAGTCTACTGATGTTAGAGATCCACCGTCTACTGATGTTAGAGATCACAGTCTACTGATGTTAGAGATCCACAGTCTACTGTTGATAGAGATCCACAGTCTACTGTTGATAGAGATCCACAGCCTACTGTTGTTAGAGATCCACAGTCTACTGGTGATAGAGATCCACAGTCTACTGATGTTAGAGATCCACAGTCTACTGTTGTTAGAGATCCACAGTCTACTGTTGTTAGAGATCCACAGTCTACTGTTGATAGAGATCCACAGTCTACTGTTGATAGAGATCCACAGCCTACTGTTGTTAGAGATCCACAGTCTACTGGTGATAGAGATCCACAGTCTACTGATGTTAGAGATCCACAGTCTACTGTTGATAGAGATCCACAGCCTACTGTTGTTAGAGATCCACAGTCTACTGTTGATAGAGATCCACAGTCTACTGTTGATAGAGATCCACAGCCTACTGTTGTTAGAGATCCACAGTCTACTGGTGATAGAGATCCACAGTCTACTGATGTTAGAGATCCAGTCTACTGTTGTTAGAGATCCACAGTCTACTGTTGTTAGAGATCCACAGTCTACTGGTGATAGAGATCCACAGTCTACTGATGTTAGAGATCCACAGTCTACTGTTGATAGAGATCCACAGTCTACTGTTGTTAGAGATCCACAGTCTACTGGTGATAGAGATCCACAGTCTGCTGATGTTAGAGATCCACAGTCTACTGATGTTAGAGATCCACAGTCTACTGATGTTAGAGATCCACAGTCTACTGATGTTAGAGATCCACAGTCTACTGTTGTTAGAGATCCACAGTCTACTGTTGTTAGAGATCCACAGTCTACTGTTGATAGAGATCCACAGCCTACTGTTGTTAGAGATCCACAGTCTACTGTTGTTAGAGATCCACAGTCTACTGATGTTAGAGATCCACAGTCTACTGTTGTTAGAGATCCACAGTCTACTGTTGTTAGAGATCCGCAGTCTACTGTTGATAGAGATCCACAGTCTACTGTTGTTAGATCCACAGTCTACTGTTGATAGAGATCCACAGTCTACTGGTGATAGAGATCCACAGTCTACTGTTGTTAGAGATCCACAGCCTACTGGTGATAGAGATCCACAGTCTACTGTTGTTAGAGATCCACAGCCTACTGGTGATAGAGATCCACAGTCTACTGATGTTAGAGATCCACAGCCTACTGGTGATAGAGATCCACAGTCTACTGATGTTAGAGATCCACAGTCTACTGTTGATAGAGATCCACAGTCTACTGATGTTAGAGATCCAGTCTACTGATGTTAGAGATCCACAGTCTACTGTTGTTAGAGATCCACAGTCTACTGATGTTAGAGATCCACAGTCTACTGATGTTAGAGATCCACAGTCTACTGATGTTAGAGATCCACAGTCTACTGTTGATAGAGATCCACAGTCTACTGATGTTAGAGATCCACAGTCTACTGATGTTAGAGATCCACAGTCTACTGCTGTTAGAGATCCACAGTCTACTGTTGTTAGAGATCCACAGTCTACTGATGGTAGAGATCCACAGTCTACTGTTGTTAGAGATCCACAGTGTACTGATGTTAGAGATCCACAGTCTACTGATGTTAGAGATCCACAGTCTACTGTTGTTAGAGATCCACAGCCTACTGTTGATAGAGATCCACAGTCTACTGTTGTTAGAGATCCACAGCCTACTGGTGATAGAGATCCACAGTCTACTGATGTTAGAGATCCACAGCCTACTGCTGTTAGAGATCCACAGTCTACTGTTGTTAGAGATCCACAGTCTACTGATGTTAGAGATCCACAGTCTACTGTTGTTAGAGATCCACAGCCTACTGTTGATAGAGATCCACAGCCTACTGTTGATAGAGATCCACAGTCTACTGTTGTTAGAGATCCACAGCCTACTGTTGATAGAGATCCACAGTCTACTGATGTTAGAGATCCACAGTCTACTGATGTTAGAGATCCACAGTCTACTGCTGTTAGAGATCCACAGTCTACTGTTGTTAGAGATCCACAGTCTACTGATGTTAGAGATCCACAGTCTACTGTTGTTAGAGATCCACAGTCTACTGATGTTAGAGATCCACAGTCTACTGATGTTAGAGATCCACAGTCTACTGTTGTTAGAGATCCACAGTCTACTGTTGTTAGAGATCCACAGTCTACTGATGTTAGAGATCCACAGTCTACTGCTGTTAGAGATCCACAGTCTACTGTTGTTAGAGATCCACAGTCTACTGATGTTAGAGATCCACAGTCTACTGTTGTTAGAGATCCACAGTCTACTGTGATAGAGATCCACAGTCTACTGATGTTAGAGATCCACAGTCTACTGTTGATAGAGATCCACAGTCTACTGTTGTTAGAGATCCACAGTCTACTGTTGTTAGAGATCCACAGTCTACTGTTGTTAGAGATCCACAGTCTACTGTTGATAGAGATCCACAGTCTACTGTTGTTAGAGATCCACAGTCTACTGTTGTTAGAGATCCACAGTCTACTGATGTTAGAGATCCACAGTCTACTGCTGTTAGAGATCCACACTCTACTGCTGTTAGAGATCCACAGTCTACTGTTGATAGAGATCCACAGTCTACTGTTGTTAGAGATCCACAGCCTACTGTTGATAGAGATCCACAGTCTACTGTTGATAGAGATCCACAGCCTACTGTTGTTAGAGATCCACAGTCTACTGTTGTTAGAGATCCACAGTCTACTGATGTTAGAGATCCACAGCCTACTGTTGATAGAGATCCACAGCCTACTGTTGTTAGAGATCCACAGCCTACTGTTGTTAGAGATCCACAGTCTACTGGTGATAGAGATCCACAGCCTACTGTTGTTAGAGATCCACAGCCTACTGATGTTAGAGATCCACAGCCTACTGTTGATAGAGATCCACAGCCTACTGTTGTTAGAGATCCACAGCCTACTGTTGTTAGAGATCCACAGTCTACTGGTGATAGAGATCCACAGCCTACTGTTGTTAGAGATCCACAGCCTACTGATGTTAGAGATCCACAGCCTACTGTTGATAGAGATCCAAAGTCTACTGATGTTAGAGATCCACAGTCTACTGATGTTAGAGATCCACAGCCTACTGTTGATAGAGATCCACAGTCTACTGATGTTAGAGATCCACAGCCTACTGTTGATAGAGATCCACAGTCTACTGATGTTAGAGATCCACAGCCTACTGTTGATAGAGATCCACAGTCTACTGATGTTAGAGATCCACAGTCTACTGACGTTAGAGATCCACAGTACTGTTGATAGAAATCCACAGTCTACTGATGTTAGAGATCCACAGTCTACTGTTGATAGAGATCCACAGTCTACTGTTGATAGAGATCCACAGTCTACTGTTGATAGAGATCCACAGCCTACTGTTGATAGAGATCCACAGTCTACTGTTGATAGAGATCCACAACCTACTGCTGTTAGAGATCCACAGACTACTGATGTTAGAGATCCACAGTCTACTGTTGATAGAGATCCACAGTCTACTGTTGATAGAGATCCACAGTCTACTGTTGATAGAGATCCACAGCCTACTGTAGATAGAGATCCACAGTCTACTGTTGATAGAGATCCACAACCTACTGCTGTTAGAGATCCACAGACCACTGTTGTTAGAGATCCACAGCCTACTGTTGATAGAGATCCACAGCCTACTGTTGATAGAGATCCACAGTCTACTGTTGATAGAGATCCACAACCTACTGTTGATAGAGATCCACAGCCTACTGCTGTTAGAGATCCACAGTCTACTGATGTTAGAGATCCACAGTCTACTGATGTTAGAGATCCACAGTCTACTGATGTTAGAGATCCACAGTCTACTGATGTTAGAGATCCACAGTCTACTGATGTTAGAGATCCACAGCCTACTGCTGTTAGAGATCCACAGTCTACTGTTGTTAGAGATCCACAGTCTACTGATGATAGAGATCCACAGTCTACTGATGTTAGAGATCCACAGTCTACTGATGTTAGAGATCCACAGTCTACTGTTTTTAGAGATCCACAGTCTACTGATGATAGAGATCCACAGTCTACTGATGTTAGAGATCCACAGCCTACTGATGTTAGAGATCCACAGTCTACTGTTGATAGAGATCCACAGTCTACTGTTGTTAGAGATCCACCGTCTACTGATGTTAGAGATCCACAGCCTACTGTTGATAGAGATCCACAGTCTACTGTTGATAGAGATCCACAGCCTACTGTTGATAGAGATCCACAGTCTACTGTTGATAGAGATTCACAGCCTACTGTTGATAGAGATCCACAGCCTACTGCTGTTAGAGATCCACAGTCTACTGTTGTTAGAGATCCACAGTCTACTGATGATAGAGATCCACAGTCTACTGATGTTAGAGATCCACAGTCTACTGATGTTAGAGATCCACAGTCTACTGTTGTTAGAGATCCACAGTCTACTGATGATAGAGATCCACAGTCTACTGATGTTAGAGATCCACAGCCTACTGATGTTAGAGATCCACAGTCTACTGTTGATAGAGATCCACCGTCTACTGTTGATAGAGATCCACCGTCTACTGATGTTAGAGATCCACAGCCTACTGTTGATAGAGATCCACAGTCTACTGTTGATAGAGATCCACAGCCTACTGTTGATAGAGATCCACAGTCTACTGTTGATTAGAGATTCACAGCCTACTGTTGATAGAGATCCACAGCCTACTGTTGATAGAGATCCACAGCCTACTGTTGATAGAGATCCGCAGTCTACTGTTGAGAGATCCACAGCCTACTGTTGATAGAGAGATCCACAACCTACTGTTGTTAGAGATCCACAGTCTACTGTTGATAGAGATCCACAGTCTACTGTTGTTAGAGATCCACAGTCTACTGATGTTAGAGATCCACAGTCTACTGCTGTTAGAGATCCACAGTCTACTGATGTTAGAGATCCACAGCCTACTGATAGAGATCCACAATCTACTGTTGTTAGAGATCCACAGTCTACTGTTGATAGAGATCCACAGTCTACTGTTGTTAGAGATCCACAGTCTACTGTTGACAGAGATCCACAGTCTACTGATGTTAGAGATCCACAGCCTACTGATGTTAGAGATCCACAGTCTACTGTTGATAGAGATCCACAGTCTACTGATGTTAGAGATCCACAGTCTACTGTGTTAGAGATCCACAGTCTACTGCTGTTAGAGATCCACAGTCTACTGTTGTTAGAGATCCACAGTCTACTGCTGTTGTTAGAGATCCACAGTCTACTGATGTTAGAGATTCACAGTCTACTGTTATAGAGATCCACAGTCTACTGCTGTTAGAGATCCACAGCCTACTGATGTTAGAGATCCACAGTCTACTGATGATAGAGATCCACAGTCTACTGTTGTTAGAGATCCACAGTCTACTGTTGATAGAGATCCACAAATCCTACTGCTGTTAGAGATCCACAGTCTACTGATGTTAGAGATCCACAGTCTACTGATGTTAGAGATCCACAGTCTACTGATGTTAGAGATCCACAGTCTACTGATGATAGAGATCCACAGTCTACTAGAGATCCACAGTCTACTGATAGAGATCCACAGCCTACTGTTGATAGAGATCCACAGCCTACTGTTGTTAGAGATCCACAGCCTACTGTTGTTAGAGATCCACAGTCTACTGGGTGATAGAGATCCACAGCCTACTGTTGTTAGAGATCCACAGCCTACTGATGTTAGAGATCCACAGCCTACTGTTGATAGAGATCCACAGCCTACTGTTGTTAGAGATCCACAGCCTACTGTTGTTAGAGATCCACAGTCTACTGGTGATAGAGATCCACAGCCTACTGTTGTTAGAGATCCACAGCCTACTGATGTTAGAGATCCACAGCCTACTGTTGATAGAGATCCAAAGTCTACTGATGTTAGAGATCCACAGTCTACTGATGTTAGAGATCCACAGCCTACTGTTGATAGAGATCCACAGTCTACTGATGTTAGAGATCCACAGCCTACTGTTGATAGAGATCCACAGTCTACTGATGTTAGAGATCCACAGCCTACTGTTGATAGAGATCCACAGTCTACTGATGTTAGAGATCCACAGTCTACTGACGTTAGAGATCCACAGCCTACTGTTGATAGAAATCCACAGTCTACTGATGTTAGAGATCCACAGTCTACTGTTGATAGAGATCCACAGTCTACTGTTGATAGAGATCCACAGTCTACTGTTGATAGAGATCCACAGCCTACTGTTGATAGAGATCCACAGTCTACTGTTGATAGAGATCCACAACCTACTGCTGTTAGAGATCCACAGACTACTGATGTTAGAGATCCACAGTCTACTGTTGATAGAGATCCACAGTCTACTGTTGATAGAGATCCACAGTCTACTGTTGATAGAGATCCACAGCCTACTGTAGATAGAGATCCACAGTCTACTGTTGATAGAGATCCACAACCTACTGCTGTTAGAGATCCACAGACCACTGTTGTTAGAGATCCACAGCCTACTGTTGATAGAGATCCACAGCCTACTGTTGATAGAGATCCACAGTCTACTGTTGATAGAGATCCACAACCTACTGTTGATAGAGATCCACAGCCTACTGCTGTTAGAGATCCACAGTCTACTGATGTTAGAGATCCACAGTCTACTGATGTTAGAGATCCTCTACTGATGTTAGAGATCCACAGTCTACTGATGTTAGAGATCCACAGTCTACTGATGTTAGAGATCCACAGCCTACTGCTGTTAGAGATCCACAGTCTACTGTTGTTAGAGATCCACAGTCTACTGATGATAGAGATCCACAGTCTACTGATGTTAGAGATCCACAGTCTACTGATGTTAGAGATCCACAGTCTACTGTTTTTAGAGATCCACAGTCTACTGATGATAGAGATCCACAGTCTACTGATGTTAGAGATCCACAGCCTACTGATGTTAGAGATCCACAGTCTACTGTTGATAGAGATCCACAGTCTACTGTTGTTAGAGATCCACCGTCTACTGATGTTAGAGATCCACAGCCTACTGTTGATAGAGATCCACAGTCTACTGTTGATAGAGATCCACAGCCTACTGTTGATAGAGATCCACAGTCTACTGTTGATAGAGATTCCAGCCTACTGTTGATAGAGATCCACAGCCTACTGCTGTTAGAGATCCACAGTCTACTGTTGTTAGAGATCCACAGTCTACTGATGATAGAGATCCACAGTCTACTGATGTTAGAGATCCACAGTCTACTGATGTTAGAGATCCACAGTCTACTGTTGTTAGAGATCCACAGTCTACTGATGATAGAGATCCACAGTCTACTGATGTTAGAGATCCACAGCCTACTGATGTTAGAGATCCACAGTCTACTGTTGATAGAGATCCACCGTCTACTGTTGATAGAGATCCACCGTACTGATGTTAGAGATCCACAGCCTACTGTTGATAGAGATCCACAGTCTACTGTTGATAGAGATCCACAGCCTACTGTTGATAGAGATCCACAGTCTACTGTTGATTAGAGATTCACAGCCTACTGTTGATAGAGATCCACAGCCTACTGTTGATAGAGATCCACAGCCTACTGTTGATAGAGATCCGCAGTCTACTGTTGATAGAGATCCACAGCCTACTGTTGATAGAGATCCACAGTCTACTGTTGATAGAGATCCACAACCTACTGCTGTTAGAGATCCACAGTCTACTGTTGATAGAGATCCACAGTCTACTGTTGTTAGAGATCCACAGCCTACTGATGTTAGAGATCCACAGTCTACTGATGTGAGATCCACAGCCTACTGATGTTAGAGATCCACAGCCTACTGTTGATAGAGATCCACAATCTACTGTTGTTAGAGATCCACAGTCTACTGTTGATAGAGATCCACAGTCTACTGTTGTTAGAGATCCACAGTCTACTGCTGTTGACAGAGATCCACAGTCTACTGATGTTAGAGATCCACAGCCTACTGATGTTAGAGATCCACAGTCTACTGTTGATAGAGATCCACAGTCTACTGATGTTAGAGATCCACAGTCTACTGATGTTAGAGATCCACAGTCTACTGCTGTTAGAGATCCACAGTCTACTGTTGTTAGAGATCCACAGTCTACTGCTGTTGTTAGAGATCCACAGTCTACTGATGTTAGAGATTCACAGTCTACTGTTGATAGAGATCCACAGTCTACTGATGTTAGAGATCCACAGCCTACTGATGTTAGAGATTCACAGTCTACTGATGATAGAGATCCACAGTCTACTGTTGTTAGAGATCCACAGTCTACTGTTGATAGAGATCCACAACCTACTGCTGTTAGAGATCCACAGTCTACTGATGTTAGAGATCCACAGTCTACTGTTGTTAGAGATCCACAGTCTACTGATGTTAGAGATTCACAGTCTACTGATGATAGAGATCCACAGTCTACTGTTGATAGAGATCCACAGTCTACTGTTGATAGAGATCCACAGTCTACTGTTGATAGAGATCCACAACCTACTGCTGTTAGAGATCCACAGTCTACTGTTGATAGAGATCCACAGTCTACTGTTGTTAGAGATCCACAGCCTACTGTTATTAGAGATCCACAGCCTACTGTTGATAGAGATCCACAGCCTACTGTTATTAGAGATCCACAGTCTACTGTTGTTAGAGATTCACAGTCTACTGTTGTTAGAGATCCACAGTCTACTGTTGATAGAGATCCACAGCCTACTGTTATTAGAGATCCACAGTCTACTGTTGATAGAGATCCACAGCCTACTGTTGTTAGAGATTCACAGTCTACTGTTGATAGAGATCCACAGTCTACTGTTGATAGAGATCCACAGTCTACTGTTGATAGAGATCCACAACCTACTGTTATTAGAGATCCACAGTCTACTGTTGTTAGAGATTCACAGTCTACTGTTGATAGAGATCCACAGTCTACTGTTGATAGAGATCCACAACCTACTGTTATTAGAGATCCACAGTCTACTGTTGTTAGAGATTCACAGTCTACTGTTGATAGAGATCCACAGTCTACTGTTGATAGAGATCCACAGTCTACTGTTGATAGAGATCCACAACCTACTGTTATTAGAGATCCACAGTCTACTGTTGTTAGAAATCCACAGTCTACTGTTGATAGAGATCCACAGTCTACTGTTGATAGAGATCCACAACCTACTGTTATTAGAGATCCACAGTCTACTGTTGTTAGAGATTCACAGTCTACTGTTGTTAGAGATCCACAGTCTACTGTTGATAGAGATCCACAGCCTACTGTTATTAGAGATCCACAGTCTACTGTTGTTAGAGATTCACAGTCTACTGTTGTTAGAGATCCACAGTCTACTGTTGATAGAGATCCAGTCTACTGATGTTAGAGATCCACAGTCTACTGTTGATAGAGATCCACAGCCTACTGCTGTTAGAGATCCACAGCCTACTGTTGATAGAGATCCACAGTCTACTGTTGATAGAGATCCACAGTCTACTGTTGATAGAGATCCACAACCTACTGCTGTTAGAGATCCACAGTCTACTGTTGATAGAGATCCACAGTCTACTGTTGATAGAGATCCACAGTCACTGTTATTAGAGATCCACAGTCTACTGTTGTTAGAGATTCACAGTGCCTGCTAAGGATCCTTTTCAAGACTGCAGCAATTCATCTATCGCGCACACTTCCTGTTGTGTAAATTGATTTCGAACAAGCTAAATTGATTTTCAGATCGTCCAATAATCGTAAATGCAATTGCTTGCTCCGCCCCTTTTGTGGAAGTCTATATTGTGAAGATCACTCACTGTTTCACTCACTGTTTCCAGGTTTGCTTCCACAGAGACGCAACTAGGGAGCGGAGAGCACAAAGAGAGAGAGAGAGAGAGAGAGAGAGAGAGAGAGAGAGAGAGAGAGAGAGAGAGAGAAAGAGGAAGAGAAGGGGGGGAGGGAGAGAGAGAGAAAGAGAGAGAGACGGAGAGAGAGAGAGAGAGAGAGAGAGAGAGAGAGAGAGAGAGAGAGAGAGAGAGAGAGAGAGAGAGGCAGAGACAGAGAAAGAGAGAGAGAGAGAGAGACAGAGAGACAGAGAAAGAGAAAGAGAGAGAGAGAGAAAGAGAGAGAGACGGAGAGAGAGAGAGAGAGAGAGAGAGAGAGAGAGAGAGAGAGAGAGAGAGAGAGAGAGAGAGAGAGGCAGAGACAGAGAAAGAGAGAGAGAGAGAGAGAGAGAGACAGAGAAAGAGAGAGAGAGAGAGAGAGTGAGAGAGACAGAGCGAGAGAGAAAGAGAGAGACAGAGACTGGCGGATTACACACAACCCCAGACACGAGGCTTTGGAGGATGCAGGAACATGAACCATTTACTGCTAAGACAGTCGGTAGGATTTATGTTGTTTTACTGCATGTTTAACTGTCAGAGATGTATTGTACCTTTATGTATCGGCTACAGATGTAGGATCTCCATCCGATCACTCTTTTGTTGCTAAGAATTGTTCTGCATAGCGGGAAATACTAACTTGTAGTGTATTCAAGGTTTAAAAAGGCATCTAAAATGTGTAATTTCCACTTTAAAATGTCAGAATTGATTTGCCCTAATGTCCAATAATAACAATCCACAAAATAATTCACATTTCCTGTTTTGTATTTAATTTATTTATGTTACCAATTGTCCGTCGCCCTATGGGACTCAGTTGTGATACAGCCTAGAATCAAACCTGGGTCTGTAGTGACGCCTCTAGCACTGAAATGCAGTGCCTTTAGACCGCTGTGATACAGCCTGGAATCGAACCAGGGTCTGTAGTGACGCCTCTAGCACTGGGAAATGCAGTGCCTTTAGACCGCTGTGATACAGCCTGGAATCGAACCAGGGTCTGTAGTGACGCCTTAGCACTGAAATGCAGTGCCTTTAGACCGCTGTGATACAGCCTGGAATCGAACCAGGGTCTGTAGTGACGCCTCTAGCACTGAAATGCAGTGCCTTTAGACCGCTGTGATACAGCCTGGAATCGAACCAGGGTCTGTAGTGACGCCTTTAGCACTGAAATGCAGTGCCTTTAGACCGCTGTGATACAGCCTGGAATCGAACCAGGGTCTGTAGTGACGCCTCTAGCACTGAAATGCAGTGCCTTAGACCGCTGTGATACAGCCTGGAATCGAACCAGGGTCTGTAGTGACGCCTCTAGCACTGAAATGCAGTGCCTTTAGACCGCTGTGATACAGCCTGGAATCGAACCAGGGTCTGTAGTGACGCCTCTAGCACTGAAATGCAGTGCCTTTAGACCGCTGTGATACAGCCTGGAATCGAACCAGGTCTGTAGTGACGCTCTAGCACTGAAATGCAGTGCCTTTAGACCGCTGTGATACAGCCTAGAATCAAACCTGGGTCTGTAGTGACGCCTCTAGCACTGAAATGCAGTGCCTTTAGACCGCTGTGATACAGCCTGGAATCGAACCAGGGTCTGTAGTGACGCCTCTGGCACTGAAATGCAGTGCCTTTAGACCGCTGTGATACAGCCTGGAATCGAACCAGGGTCTGTAGTGACGCCTCTGGCACTGATATGCAGTGCCTTTAGACCGCTGTGATACAGCCTGGAATCGAACCAGGGTCTGTAGTGATGCCTCTAGCACTGAAATGCAGTGCCTTTAGACCGCTGTGATACAGCCTGGAATCGAACCAGGGTCTGTAGTGACGCCTTTAGCACTGAAATGCAGTGCCTTTAGACCGCTGTGATACAGCCTGGAATCGAACCAGGGTCTGTAGTGACGCCTCTAGCACTGAAATGCAGTGCCTTTAGACCGCTGTGATACAGCCTGGAATCGAACCAGGGTCTGTAGTGACGCCTCTGGCACTGAAATGCAGTGCCTTTAGACCGCTGTGATACAGCCTGGAATCGAACCAGGTCTGTAGTGACGCCTCTAGCACTGAGATGCAGTGCCTTTAGACGCTGTGATACAGCCTGGAATCGAACCAGGGTCTGTAGTGACGCCTCTAGCACTGAAATGCAGTGCCTTTAGACCGCTGTGATACAGCCTGGAATCGAACCAGGGTCTGTAGTGACGCCTCTAGCACTGAAATGCAGTGCCTTTAGACCGCTGTGATACAGCTTAGAATCAAACCTGGGTCTGTAGTGACGCCTCTAGCACTGAAATGCAGTGCCTTTAGACATTTACATTTAAGTCATTTAGCAGACGTGATACAGCCTGGAATCGAACCAGGGTCTGTAGTGATGCCTCTAGCACTGAAATGCAGTGCCTTTAGACCGCTGTGATACAGCCTGGAATCGAACCAGGGTCTGTAGTGACGCCTCTGGCACTGAGATGCAGTGCCTTTAGACCGCTGTGATACAGCCTGGAATCGAACCAGGGTCTGTAGTGACGCCTCTAGCACTGAAATGCAGTGCCTTTAGACCGCTGTGATACAGCCTGGAATCGAACCAGGATCTGTAGTGACGCCTCTGGCACTGAAATGCAGTGCCTTTAGGACCAGATACAGCCTGGAATCGAACCAGGGTCTGTAGTGACGCCTCTGGCACTGAGATGCAGTGCCTTTAGACCGCTGTGATACAGCCTGGAATCGAACCAGGGTCTGTAGTGACGCCTCTAGCACTGAAATGCAGTGCCTTTAGACCGCTGTGATACAGCCTGGAATCGAAACAGGGTCTGTAGTGACGCCTCTGGCACTGAAATGCAGTGCCTTTAGACCGCTGTGATACAGCCTGGAATCGAACCAGGGTCTGTAGTGACGCCTCTAGCACTGAAATGCAGTGCCTTTAGACCGCTGTGATACAGCCTGGAATCGAACCAGGGTCTGTAGTGACGCCTCTAGCACTGAAATGCAGTGCCTTTAGACCGCTGTGATACAGCCTGGAATCGAAACAGGGTCTGTAGTGACGCCTCTGGCACTGAAATGCAGTGCCTTTAGACCGCTGTGATACAGCCTGGAATCGAACCAGGGTCTGTAGTGACGCCTCTAGCACTGAAATGCAGTGCCTTTAGACCGCTGCGATACAGCCTGGAATCGAACCTGGGTCTGTAGTGCCTTTAGACCGCTGCGCCACTCGGGAGCCCCTAAACACATAGTGTTGTTGTTTGATTTCCAAACCACATCATAAGAAAGAAAAACTATCGGTTTGTAGTTATTTCAATAATCTGCCGTGTTTAATTACAATCGTATTTACAGTGGTACTGACAATAGGCTAAATAGCCTAAATAGGAGACGTGTCTGTGTACCTGGTTTGTTTGGGCTCTGCCCTTTAGCCTCTGCCCATTGACGACCTATGGTTATTTCAGATAGGGAAGTGCGCTAGCAGTGGCTAGGCGAATTTTGGCAGTGGTAGAAGGCTGAGAGAAAGTCCAATTAAGTTGAATTACATGTGTGGTGTCTGTATCCTAAATAGCCAGTTCAGCCCGTCATGTCAACGCGCACACATTCGGGTCTACATTGACCTCAGCGAGAACTGTGCATGTTTATCGTCAAAGTCTGCATGTGTGAAACTGAAGTGTGTTTTGGTTAGCAGTGGAGGGTTAGTGTGAGCATATATGTGTTTTAGTTAGCATTGGTGGGATAGTGTTAGGATATATTTGTCTTGGTTAGCATTGGAGGGTTAGGGTGAGGATATATATATTTAGGTTAATATTGGAGGGTTAGTGTGAGGATATATTTGTTTTGGTTAGTATTTGAGGCTTATGGTGAGGATATATATATTTAGGTTAGTATTGGAGGCTTATGATGAGGATATATATATTTAGGTTAGTATTGGAGGGTTAGGGTGAGGATATATATATTTAGGTTAGTATTGGAGGGTTAGGGTGAGGATATATGTGTTTAGGTTAGCATTGGATGGTTTGTGTGAGGATATATTTGTTTTAGTTAGCATTGGTGGGATAGTGTGAGGATATATGTGTTTTGGTTAGCATTGAGGGTTAGGGTGAGGATATATATATTTAGGTTAGCATTGGATGGTTAGGGTGAGGATATATGTGTTTTGTTTAGCATTGGGGTTTGTGTGAGGATATATGTGTTTTGGTTAGCATTGGAGGGTTAGGGTGAGGATATATGTGTTTTGTTTAGCATTGGATGGTTAGGGTGAGGATATATGTGTTTTGGTTAGCATTGGATGGTTAGGTGAGGATATATGTGTTTTGGTTAGCATTGGAGGGTTAGGTGAGGATATATATATTTAGGTTAGCATTGGATGGTTAGGGTGAGGATATATGTGTTTAGGTTAGCATTGGATGGTTTGTGTGAGGATATATGTGTTTTGGTTAGCATTGGAGGGTTAGGGTGAGGATATATATATTTAGGTTAGCATTGGATGGTTAGGGTGAGGATATATGTGTTTTGGTTAGCATTGGAGGGTTAGGGTGAGGATATATGTGTTTAGGTTAGCATTGGATGGTTAGGGTGAGGATATATGTGTTTTGTTTAGCATTGGATGGTTAGGGTGAGGATATATGTGTTTTGGTTAGCATTGGATGGTTAGGGTGAGGATATATATATTTAGGTTAGCATTGGATGGTTAGGGTGAGGATATATGTGTTTTGGTTAGCATTGGAGTGTTAGGGGTGAGGATATATGTGTTTTGGTTAGCATTGAGACGGATGTCTAGGGAAAGAAGGTCTGGACTTTTTCAGTGTCGAAACACCTTCTCACCCTATTTCGGGCCAAGGGGATGATTGGCCATCTGGCAATTCTGTCATATGCCAGATGGGCTGGACCCTTTTGAGTTGGATGTGCTGGGCTTTGACCTATATCAACAGCAACAACAAAAAATGATATTAAAAAAATACCTTTAAAAAATGTCAAACGTGACATGGTCGGTGACCCATGGGCCCGTTAAGATTTTATTTCTAAAGTATTTTGTGAAATTTCTCTGTTATATGTATCTGTAATGAACTTTTGTCTGATCCGTGAAAGAAAGCTGTCTCATCTTACACGTCCAAGCAGGTCATGACTCGAGATATTTTGTGCGACCTTAAATCCAGTGATTGACATTCATTTTGGGTTGACAATTAGACTATACTTGTTCAATTTTACCGTCAAAATAGGACTCCTGTCATGATTTATTTTGTTCAATAGAGATGAATTACATATGTTTTGTTCACTAACTAATATCATAGGCTAATTAAACTTTCAACCTTCAACTCCTGAGGAAGTGGAAACAATACACACTAAGTGGATCGCTAAATCGAAATATAATAGCACTGCTACTAGCCATGTATTCAACTCTGCGGTTGTCGACCTATAGGCCTGTGCCCTAGCAATGACCGGTGCGGATTTTACAAGTGTATCGCTGCATATCCCCCCCCCCCCAAAAAAAACAAATGCCAATGAGACCTACAGAAAGCCGAGAACCTCCTGTCCTCCTTCTCTTCAACAGGGACGAAGCTTTCCAATGCTGTGGTTTTTACCGCAATTGCATTTTGAAATGTTCTACCTTCAAAAACAAATGTTTTCACTCGAACTCGTGGAGGGAGAGGATAGTGTCTCGCGTATTACAGCAGCAGGCCCCAGTGAAACAGGCACACTTTCATTACTAGAATCATGAGGATAATGTTTGACCAAATCATTATAGATTAGTAACAACAACAAAAATACTTAAACAGGCCGCTGGCCATGTCACATTTTCAATTAAAACATATATTTTTTTTTTTTAAATGTACCCCAATTTTTCTCCCAAATTCGTGATTATTAATTCGATCTTGTCTCATCGTTGCAACTCCCCAACCGGCTCTGGAGAGGTGAAGGTCGAGTCATGTGTTCTCCGAAACATGCTTCTTAACACCGGAATGTGTGTGTCAATTTCGACCCACCCAACTAAAGAAGGGTCCAGCCCATCTGGCATTTGCCAGAATTGCCAAATGGCCAATATTCCCCTGGCCGATTGTTGATTTAACTGTCAGTGAAAAGCATCTAATATATATATATAATATATAATATACGTCTAATACAGGCTTAGCCCTGTCGCAATATTTTTAAATACAATTGCCATACAAAAATACAATGGAAAAACACTGAAGAGAGGAGCCGAAGAAAAAAATCTCTAACCTGTCTTTAGTTAGCCATCAAATTTCTCAACTCACAAAAGGGTATTGAGCAAACAGTAGCTTATGTTTTTGTCACTATAGCAGAGATATGCGCATATTTACTGTCTTCATCATTGAGTGAGTCTGTGCTCCTTTTAGACAATAATTTCCTCCTTCAGGCTTGACAGATCCTACAATAGGTGTCCCTTATTTATAGACCTCGATTAGACGGTTGCATTCAAGACAAGGTAAGAAAAAGAAAAAAGCTAGATCTCAGTTTGTCAGACTCTGCAGTCTCCTTTTACTCATTTTGTTGTTGTTGTGGTATAACAGATTCTGCTATTGCCTGTAGTCTTAGAGAGTAAAGTGGCATTAAATGTGTTTATAAAAGGCCACATTCTTCACAGATTTGTATGGGCTCCTCCTATAGTTGGAGCTCTGAGTGCAAATCAAGGAAAACATTTCATTCATTAGATTCAATCCATCAATTCATTAGACTGCCAATGTGATGATTAGGCTTTTTATTTGGTCCTTCTGTAGCTCAGTTGGTAGAGCATGGCGCTTGTAACGCCAGGGTAGTGGGTTCGATTCCGGGACCACCCATACGTAGAATGTATGCACATGACTGTAAGTCGCTTTGGATAAAAGCGTCTGCTAAATGGCATTTATTATTATTATTATTATTATATTATTTATTTAGTGATTTTTGTATTTGATGAAACTATGCAACATTCAATTATTAATGCATTTGTCCACATAAAAGTGTTTTAACCCGGAGAAGTTATTCTGTGTAGAGATGCTTACTAACGAATAAACTTTAAGCTATAAAATAAATAGAGTCGCTCTATTATCTATATTTAAACTCCCAATAATTGAATGGGTAAAACCACCAACTTTTAGCCATCTTGCAGTAAAGTATTTTTAATGCTCATCTTTCAAAAATGGAGCTCTTATTGCCTGTCGAGCTCTGTCTTTCAGCACCTTGGTCTAGTGCATCGAGGACGCCATCCCCACAGTGACCGTACATATCCCAACCAGAAGCCATGGAATACAGGCAACATTCGAATTGAGCTGCCGCTTCAAGGTGCAGGACTAGCTAAGAAATCCTGGTGTGCTCTCCGACGAACTATCAAACAGGCAAAGCGCCAATACAGGACTAAGATTGAATCATACTACACCGACTCCGACGCTCGTCTTATTTGGCTGGGCTTGCAAACTATTACAGACTACAAAGGGAAGCACGGCCGCGAGCTGCCCAGTGACACGAGCCGACCAGACGAGCTAAATCCCTTTATTCTCGCTGAGGCAAGCAACACTGAGGCATGCATGAGAGCATCAGCTGTTCCGGGATGACTGTGTGATCACGCTCTCCGTAGCCGACGTGAGTAAGACCTTTCAACAGGTCAACATACACAAGGCCGCAGGGCCAGACGGATTACCAGGACGTGTGCTCCGGGGATGTGCTGACCAACTGGCAGGTGTCTTCACTGACATATTCAACATGTCCCTGATTGAGTCTGTAATACCAACATTTTTCAAGCAGACCACCATAGTCCATGTGCCCAGTGTCATGACGTTGGCCTGGGGGTAGGTTTATGACAGTCATAAATACCTCTTCTGCTCCTTTATCCTCCCTCTACCCTACTGATGTGACATTTGAAAACCCCTTGGTTAACATAGAGATTCTGGGAACATCAGAAGGTAGGGGAAATTAACTATATTCTGGGTATTCTTTCAATGAGGATAATGTCAAAGAGTGTAAGTATAGTCAAGTATAGTATAGTATAGTATAGTATAGTCTCTCTCTCTCTCTCTCTCTCTCTCACTCTCTCTCTCTCTCTCTCTCTCACTCTTCTCACTTCCTCTCACTCTCTCACTCTCACTCTCTC
>NW_026286267.1:0-11883 GCF_023373465.1 Oncorhynchus keta | reverse complement strand
TGGTAAAGGTAGACTACCCTCCTCTCTGAAGACAGAGTCTTGGTAATGTAGACTACCCTCCTCTCTGAAGACAGAGTCTTGGTAAGGTAGACTGCCCTCCTCTCTGAAGACAGAGTCTTGGTAAGGTAGACTACCCTCCTCTCTGAAGACAGAGTCTTGGTAAGGTAGACTACCCTCCTCTCTGAAGACAGAGTCTTGGTAATGTAGACGAACCCTCCTCTCTGAAGACAGAGTCTTGGCAATGTAGACGACCCTCCTCTCTGGAGACAGTCTTGGTAAGGTAGACTACCCTCCTCTCTGGAGACAGTCTTGGTAAGGTAGACTACCCTCCTCTCTGGAGACAGAGTCTTGGTAATGTAGACGACCCTCCTCTCTGGAGACAGTCTTGGTAAGGTAGACTACCCTCCTCTCTGGAGACAGTCTTGGTAAGGTAGACTACCCTCCTCTCTGAAGACAGTCTTGGTAAGGTAGACTACTCCTACTCTCTGAAGACAGAGTCTTGGTAACGTAGACTACCCTCCTCTCTGGAGACAGTCTTGGTAAGGTAGACTACCCTCCTCTCTGGAGACAAATAGAGTCTTGTGCAAGGTAGACTACTCCTCCTCTCTGAAGACAGAGTCTTGGTAACGTAGACTACCCTCCTCTCTGGAGACAGTCTTGGTAAGGTAGACTACCCTCCTCCTCTGGAGACAAATAGAGTCTTGGTAAGGTAGACTACCCTCCTCTCTGAAGACAAATAGAGTCTTGGTAACGTAGACTACCCTCCTCTCTGGAGACAGAGTCTTGGTAAGGTAGACTACCCTCCTCTCTGGAGACAGAGTCTTGGTAATGTAGACTACTCCTCCTCTTTGAAGACAGAGTCTTGGTAATGTAGACGAACCCTCCTCTCTGAAGACAGAGTCTTGGTAATGTAGACGACCCTCCTCTCTGGAGACAGTCTTGGTAAGGTAGACTACCCTCCTCTCTGGAGACAGTCTTGGTAAGGTAGACTACCCTCCTCTCTGGAGACAGAGTCTTGGTAATGTAGACGACGACCCTCCTCTCTGGAGACAGTCTTGGTAAGGTGAGACTACCCTCCTCTCTGGAGACAGTCTTGGTAAGGTAGACTACCCTCCTCTCTGAAGACAGTCTTGGTAAGGTAGAGCTACCCTACTCTCTGAAGACAGAGTCTTGGTAACGTAGACTACCCTCCTCTCTGGAGACAGTCTTGGTAAGGTAGACTACCCTCCTCTCTGGAGACAAATAGAGTCTTGGTAAGGTAGACTACCCTCCTCTCTGAAGACAGAGTCTTGGTAACGTAGACTACCCTCCTCTCTGGAGACCGTCTTGGTAAGGTAGACTACCCTCCTCTCTGGAGACAAATAGAGTCTTGGTAAGGTAGACTACCCTCCTCTCTGAAGACAAATAGAGTCTTGGTAACGTAGACTACCCTCCCTCTGGAGACATAGTTTTGGTAAGGTAGACTAGCCTCCTCTCTGGAGACAGAGTCGTGGTAATGTAGACTACCCTCCTCTTTGAAGACAGAGTCTTGGTAAGGTAGACTACCCTCCTCTCTGGAGACAGAGTCTTGGCCAAGGTAGACTACCCTCCTCTCTGGAGACAGAGTCTTGTGGAGTAGACTACCCTCCTCTCTGGAGACAGAGTCTTGTTAAGGTAGACTACCCTCCTCTCTGGAGACAGAGTCTTGGTAATGTAGACTACCCTCCTCTCTGAAGACAGAGTCTTGGTAAGGTAGACTACCCTCCTCTCTGAAGACAGAGTCTTGGTAAGGTAGACTACCCTACTCTCTGAAGACAGAGTCTTGTGCGTAGACTACCCTCCTCTCTGGAGACAGTCTTGGTAAGGTAGACTACCCTCCTCTCTGGAGACAAATATAGTCTTGGTAAGGTAGACTACCCTCCTCTCTGGAGACAGAGTCTTGTGCGTAGACTACCCTCCTCTCTGGAGACAGTCTTGGTAAGGTAGACTACCCTCCTCTCTGGACAAATAGAGTATTGGTAGAGGTAGACTACCCTCCTCTCTGAAGACAAATAGAGTCTTGGTAATGTAGACTACCCTCCTCTGGAGACAGAGTCTTGGTAGGTAGACTACCTCCCTCTCTGGAGACAGAGTCTTGGTAACGTAGACTACCCTCCTCTCTGGAGACAGAGTCTTGGTAACGACTACCCTCCTCTCTGAAGACAGAGTCTTGGTAACGTAGACTACCGTACTCTCTGAAGACAGAGTCTTGGTAACGTGGACTACCCTCCTCTCTGGAGACAGTCTTGCAATGTAGACTACCCTACTCTCTGAAGACAGAGTCTTGCAATGTAGACTAGCCCTCCTCTCTGGAGACAGAGTCTTTGTAACGTACTACCCTCCTCTCTGAAGACAGAGTCTTGGTAAAGGTGACTACCCTCTCTCTGAAGACAGAGTCTTGGTAACGTAGACTACCTCCTCTCCTCTGGAGACAGTCTTGGTAAGGTAGACTACCCTCCTCTCTGGAGACAAATAGAGTCTTGGTAAGGTAGACTACCCTCCTCTCTGGAGACAGAGTCTTGGTAACGTAGACTACCCTCCTCTCTGGAGACAGTCTTGGTGAGGTAGACTACCCTCCTCTGGAGACAAATAGAGTCTTAGTAAGGTAGACTACCCTCCTCTCTGAAGACAAATAGAGTGTAGTAGCGTGGAGCTACCCTCCTCTCTGGAGACAGAGTCTTGTGGAGTAGACTACCCTCTCTCTGAGACAGAGTCTTGGTAACGTAGACTACCACTCCTCTGGAGACAGAGTCTTGTGCAACGAGACTACCCTCCTCTGAAGACAGAGTCTTGGTAACGTAGACTACCGTACTCTCTGAAGACAGAGTCTTGGTAATGTAGACTACCTCCTCTGAAGACAGAGTCTTGGTAACGTAGACTACCCTCCTCTCTGGAGACAGTCTTGGTAGGTAGACTACCCTCCTCTCTGGAGACAAATAGAGTCTTGGTAAGGTAGACTACCCTCCTCTCTGGAGACAGAGTCTTGGTAACGTAGACTACCTCCTCTCTGGAGACAGTCTTGGTAAGGTAGACTACCCTCCTCTGGAGACAAATAGAGTCTTGGTAAGGTAGACTACCCTCCTCTGAAGACAAAATAGAGTCTTGGTAACGTAGACTACCCTCCTCTCTGGAGACAGAGTCTTGGTAAGGTAGACTACCCTCCTCTCTGGAGACAGAGTCTTGGTAACGTAGACTACCCTCCTCTCTGGAGACAGAGTCTTGACAACGTAGACTACCTCCTCTCTGAAGACAGAGTCTTGGTAACGTAGACTACCGTACTCTCTGAAGACAGAGTCTTGCTGGTAATGTAGACTACCCTCCTCTCTGAAGACAGAGTCTTGGTAACGTAGACTACCCTCCTCTCTGGAGACAGTCTTGGTAAGGTAGACTACCCTCCTCTCTGGAGACAAATAGAGTCTTGCAAGGTAGACTACCCTCCTCTCTGGAGACAGAGTCTTGGTAACGTGAGACTACCTCCTCTCTGGAGACAGTCTTGGTAAGGTAGACTACCCTCCTCTCTGGAGACAAATAGAGTCTTGGTAAGGTAGACTACCCTCCTCTCTGAAGACAAATAGAGTCTTGTAACGTAGACTACCTCCTCTCTGGAGTCAGAGTCTTGGTAAGGTAGACTACCCTCCTCTCTGGAGACAGAGTCTTGGTAACGTAGACTACCCTCCTCTCTGGAGACAGAGTCTTGGTAACGTACTACCCTCACTCTCTGGAGACAGAGTCTTGGTAACGTAGACTACCCTCCTCTCTGAAGACAGAGTCTTGGTAACGTAGACTACCGTACTCTCTGAAGACAGAGTCTTGGTAATGCAGACTACCCTCCTCTCTGGAGACAGAGTCTTGGTAACTGACTACCCTCCCTCTCTGGAACAGTCTTGGTAATGTAGACTACCCTACTCTCTGAAGACAGAGTCTTGTGTGTAGACTAGCCTCCTCTCTGGGACAGAGTCTTTGTAACGTAGACTACCCTCCTCTCTGAGACAGAGTCTTGGTAAGGTAGACTACCCTCCTCTCTGGAGACAGTCTTGGTAACGTAGACTACCCTCCTCTCTGGGGAGACAAATAGAGTCTTGGTAAGGTAGACTACCCTCCTCGCTGGAGACAACAGAGTATTGGTATGTAGACTACCCTCCTCTCTGGAGACAACAGAGTCTTGGTAAGGTAGACTACCCTCCTCGCTGGAGACTGTCTTGGTAAGGTAGACTACCCTCCTCTCTGGGGGGTAGTCTTGGTAACGTAGACTACCCTCCTCTCTGGAGACAGTCTTGTAAGATAGACTACCCTCCTCTCTGGAGACAAATAGAGTCTTGGTAAGGTAGACTACCCTCCTCTCTGGAGACAACAGAGTCTTGGTAAGGTAGACTACCCTCCTCGCTGGAGACCGTCTTGAAGTAAGGTAGACTACCCTCCTCTGGGAGACAGTCTTGGTAACGTAGACTACCCTCCTCTCTGGAGACAGTCTTGGTAAGGTAGACTACCCTCCTCTCTGGAGACAACAGAGTCTTGGTAAAGGTAGACTACCCTCCTCGCTGGAGACAGTCTTGGTAAGGTAGACTACCCTCCTCTCTGGAGACAACAGAGTATTGGTAAGGTAGACTACCCTCCTCTCTGAAGACAGTCTTGGTAAGGTAGACTAGCCTCCTCTGGAGACAGAGTCTTGCAAATGACCTAGCCTACTCTCTGGAGACAGTCTTGGTAACGAGACTAGCCTCCTCTGGAGACAGAGTCTTGGTAATGTAGACTACCCTACTCTGGAGACAGAGTCTTGGTAGGTAGACTACCCTCCTCTGGAGACAGAGTCTTGGTAAGGTAGACTACCCTCCTCTCTGGAGACAGTCTTGGTAAGGTAGACTACCTCCTCTCTGGAGACAGAGTCTTGGTAACGTAGACTAGCCTACTCTCTGGAGACAGAGTCTTGGTAAGGTAGACTAGCCTCCTCTGGAGACAGAGTCTTGGTAATGTAGACTACCCTACTCTGGAGACAGAGTCTTGGTAATGTAGACTACCCTCCTCTCTGGAGACAGAGTCTTGGTAATGTAGACTACCCTCCTCTCTGGAGACAGTCTTGGTAAGGTAGACTACCCTCCTCTCTGGAGACAGAGTCTTGGTAAGGTAGACTAGCCTCCTCTCTGGAGACAGAGTCTTGGTACGTAGACTAGCCTACTCTCTGGAGACAGAGTCTTGGTAATGTAGACTAGCCTACTCTCTGGAGACAGAGTCTTGGTAATGTAGACTACCCTCCTCTCTGGAGACAGTCTTGGTAAGGTAGACTACCTCCTCTCTGGAGACAGTATTGGTAAGGTAGACTACCCTCCTCTCTGAAGACAGTCTTGGTAAGGTAGACTAGCCTCCTCTCTGGAGACAGAGTCTTGGTAAGGTGACTAGCCTCCTCTCTGGAGACAGAGTCTTGGTAATGTAGACTACCCTACTCTCTGGAGACAGAGTCTTGGTAATGTAGACTACCCTCCTCTCTGGAGACAGAGTCTTGGTAATGTAGACTACCCTCCTCTCTGGAGACAGTCTTGTTAAGGTAGACTACCCTCCTCTCTGGAGACAGAGTCTTGGTAAGTCTTATACTAACACTATAAAACAGTTCAGGTCAAAGTGTGTGTATTGGATGGTGTATCTGTGTAAGATAACATTATTACAGTATTCATACCATGTTTCCTTTGGGACCGTGAGGACCATCCACTCCAGCTACACCCTGTGGAAACACAACTAGTCAGATGGGTAGGAATTAATTGATGTATGGCTATATGATACAGGAGATACCATAATGATATATATGATACAGGAGATACCATAGTGATATATGATAAAGTACCATAGTGATATATGATACAGGAGATACCATAGTGATATATATGACACAGGAGATACCATAGTGATATATATGATAAAGGAGAGATACCATAGTGATATATGATAAAGGAGATACCATAGTGATATATATGATACAGGAGATACCATAGTGATATATATGACACAGGAGATACCATAGTGATATATATGATAAAGGAGATACCATAGTGATATATATGATAAAGGAGATACCATAGTGATATATATGATACAGGAGATACCATAGTGATATATATGACACAGGAGATACCATAGTGATATATATGACAGGAGATACCATAGTGATATATGATACAGGAGATACCATAGTGATATATATGACACAGGAGATACCATAGTGATATATATGATACAGGAGATACCATAGTCATATATATGATACAGGAGATACCATAGTGATATATATGACACAGGAGATACAATAGTGATATATATGATACAGGAGATACCATAGTCATATATGATACAGGAGATAGATACCATAGTGATATATGATAAAGGAGATACCATAGTGATATATATGACACAGGAGATACAATAGTGATTTATATGATACAGGAGATACCATAGTCATATATATGATACAGGAGATACCATAGTGATGTAGATGATACAGGAGACACCATGGGGATATATATGATACAGGAGATACCATAGTGATATATATGATACAGGAGATACCATGGCTCTGATTCTACTTTATTGATGGAAAAGTACTGACTATCCCTGTGATATGTAGTTGTCTAACCTAGTTATCTGAAGATGAATGTACTGACTATGACTGGTCCACCTAGCTATCTGTAGATGAATGTACTGACTATGACTGGTCCACCTAGCTATCTGTAGATGAATGTACTGACTATGACTGGTCCACCTGGCTATCTGGAGATGAATGTACTGACTATGACTGGTCCACCTGGCTATCTGTAGATGAATATACTGACTATGACTGGTCCACCTATCTATCTGGAGATGAATGTACTGACTATGACTGGTCCACCTAGCTATCTGTAGATGAATGTACTGACTATGACTGGTCCACCTGGCTATCTGGAGATGAATGTCCTGACTATGACTGGTCCACCTATCTATCTGGAGATGAATGTACTGACTATGACTGGTCCACCTAGCTATCTGTAGATGAATATACTGACTATGACTGGTCCACCTATCTATCTGTAGATGAATGTACTGACTATGACTGGTCCACCTGGCTATCTGTAGATGAATGTACTGACTATGACTGGTCCACCTGGCTATCTGGAGATGAATGTCCTGACTATGACTGGTCCACCTATCTATCTGTATGAATGTACTGGCTATGACTGGTCCACCTAGCTATCTGGAGATGAATATACTGACTATGACTGGTCCACCTAGCAATCTGTAGATGAATGTACTGACTATGACTGGTCTACCTAGCTATCTGAAGATGAATGTACTGACTATGACTGGTCCACCTGGCTATCTGTAGATGAATATACTGACTATGACTGGTCCACCTATCTATCTGGAGATGAATGTACTGACTATGACTGGTCCACCTGGCTATCTGGAGATGAATGTCCTGACTATGACTGGTCCACCTAGCTAGCTGTAGATGAATGTACTGCCTATGACTGGTCCACCTAGCTATCTGGAGATGAATGTACTGACTATGACTGGTCCACCTGGCTATCTGGAGATGAATGTACTGACTATGACTGGTCCACCTATCTATCTGTAGATGAATGTACTGACTATGACTGGTCCACCTAGCTATCTGAGATGAATGTACTGGACTACACTGGTCCACCTAGCTATCTGAAGATGAATGTACTGACTATGACTGGTCCACCTAGCTATCTGGAGATGAATGTACTGACTATGACTGGTCCACAGCCATCTGTAGATGAATGTACTGACTATGACTGGTCCACCTGGCTATCTGTAGATGAATGTACTGACTATGACTGGTCCACCTATCTATCTGTAGATGAATGTACTGACTATGACTGGTCCACCTAGCTATCTGTAGATGAATGTACTGACTATAACTGGTCCACCTATCTATCTGTAGATGAATGTACTGACTATGACTGGTCCACCTATCTATCTGTAGATTAATGTACTGACTATGACTGGTCCACCTATCTATCTGTAGATGAATGTACTGACTATGACTGGTCCACCTAGCTATCTGGAGATGAATGTACTGACTATAACTGGTCCACCTGGCTATCTGGAGATGAATGTACTGACTATGACTGGTCCACCTAGCTATCTGGAGATGAATGTACTGACTATGACTGGTCCACCTATCTATCTGGAGATGAATGTACTGACTATAACTGGTCCACCTATCTATCTGTGAGATGAATGTACTGACTATGACTGGTCCACCTTAGCTATCTGATGATGAATGTACTGACTATGACTGGTCCACCTAGTTATCTGAAGATGAATGTACTGACTATAACTGGTCCACCTATCTATCTGTAGATGAATGTACTGACTATGACTGGTCCACCTAGCTATCTGATGATGAATGTACTGACTATGACTGGTCCACCTAGTTATCTGAAGATGAATGTACTGACGATGACTGGTCCACCTAGCTATCTGATGATGAATGTACTGACTATGACTGGTCCACCTAGTTATCTGTAGATGAATGTACTGACTATGACTGGTCCACCTAGCTATCTGGAGATGAATGTACTGGACTATGACTGGTCCACTCTATCTATCTGAGATGAATGTACTGACTATGACTGGTCCACCTATCTATCTGTAGATGAATGTACTGACTATGACTGGTCCACCTAGCTATCTGGAGATGAATGTACTGACTATGACTGGTCCACCTAGCTATCTGTAGATGAATGTGTTAACTGTAAGTCCCTCTGGATAAGAGTGTCTGCTAAAAGACTAACATGTACAAGAAGGAAACTATGTGTGAAGTACTACGTACAGGCTGTCCAGTGGGCCCAGGTGGACCGTTTGGCCCAAGCACTCCTCTAGGACCCTGAGAGAGAGAGAGAGAGAGAGAGAGAGAGAGAGAGAGAGAGAGAGAGAGAGAGAGAGAGAGAGAGAGAGAGAAGGAAAAGGGGTTGAAGCATGAAGAAGAGTTGACAGGATCACAGAAAATAAAGATTGATCTCTAGAACAAAAGCCCAGTTTAAAAATGCCTCCCCCTTGTGGACTAACATGAATAGTACATTAAATGCATAGTTCACAAATTACAAAATGACAGTTTCCTTACTCTGTAAGCAGTCTATGGACAAGGTAGGACAGCAATCTATGCGTTGGTTTAGTTTCTCTGGCATTGTTTCCATGCCATTTCCAATGCTAACGTTTTAGCATTTGTGGCAAAAATCCAATTCAAGTCATGGTTTGCAAAAATCACTGAAGCTGGAGACTCATATCCCCCTCTCTAACTTTAAGCACCAGCTGTTAGAGCAGCTCACAGATCACTGCACCTGTACATAGCCCATCTGTAAATAGCCCAGCCAACTACCTCATCCCCATACTGTATTTATTTATATATCTTGCTCCTTTGCACCCCAGTATCTCTACTTGCACATTCATCTTCAGCACATCTATCACTCCAGTGTTTAATTGCTATATTGTAATTGTAATTATTTCCTATTTATTGCCTTACCTCCCTTATCCTACTTCATTTGCACACAATGTAAATATACTTTTCTGTTGTGTTATTGACAGTAGTATGTTATGAATACTTGTATTACTCCAATGATGTTATGAAGTTAAACTGATACTACTTAATAAATAGTTTAGGGTCCTGTTTATCAAACCTAACAGCGATTCAGTGGACACTCTCTACGCTCTCTCCAGCCAATCCCCTTGGCCCGATCTCTCCATCCTCGCCCTGCACAGAGAATAACTGTCAGTTTACAGCAGTAAAAATGGATGGATAGAAATGGAGGAGTTGCATGAGAGAATGATGAGGGAAGGGATGATGGGATACTCACTCTTTGTCCGTCCTCTCCAGGGCTCCAGGAGGTCCACTGATCCTGTCTCCCTGGAGAGAGAGAGAGAGAGAGAGAGGGAGAGAAGGGGCAGAGAGGGAGAGAGAGAGAGGGAGAGAGAGAGAGAGAGAGAGAGAGAGAGAGAGAGAGAGAGAGAGAGAGAGAGAGAGAGAGAGAGAGAGAGAGAGAGAGAGAGAGAGAGAGAGATATGAGGAGGGATAGAGAGAGAGAAAGGGAGGGAGAAAGAGAGAAAGAGAGAGAGGAGATATAGAGAAGGGGGCAGAGAGGGAGAAGGAAGGGCAGAGAGGAGAAATGGGGAGAGGGAGAGAGAGAGAGAGAAGGGGCAGAGATTTATTAGATAGATAGAGAAGGGGCAGAGAGGGAGAGAGAGAGAGAGAGAGAGAGAAGGGGCAGAGAGGGAGAGAGAGAGAGAAGGGGCAGAGAGGGAGAGAGAGAGAGAAGGGGCAGAGAGGAGAGAGAGAGAGAGAGAGAAGGGGCAGAGAGGGAGAGAGAGAGAGAAGGGCAGAGAGGAGAGAGAGAGAGAAGGGGAGAGAGGAGAGAGAGAGGCAGAGAGGGAGAGAGGAGAGAGAGGGGGCAGAGGGGAGAGAGAGAGAAGGGGGCAGAGAGGGAGAGAGAGAGAGGGGCAGAGAGGAGAGAGAGAGAGAAGGGGAGAGAGGGAGAGAGAGGGAGAGAGAGAGAGAGAGAAGGTGGAGAGGTAGAGAGAGAGAGAGAGAGAGAGAGAGAGAAAGGCAGAGAGGGAGAGAGAGGGAGAGAGAGAGAAGGGGCAGAGAGGGAGAGAGAGGGAGAGAGAGAGAAGGGGCAGAGAGGGAGAGAGAGAGAGAAGGGGCAGAGAGAGAGATTAGGAGAGAGAAGGAGAGAGAGAAGGGGCAGAGAGGGAGAGAGAGAGAGGAGAGAGAAAAGGGAG
The DNA here is from genome assembly GCF_023373465.1 of Oncorhynchus keta. Classification (NCBI taxonomy): domain Eukaryota; kingdom Metazoa; phylum Chordata; class Actinopteri; order Salmoniformes; family Salmonidae; genus Oncorhynchus; species Oncorhynchus keta. The sequence goes on along the minus strand of NW_026286267.1, from coordinate 1,098 downwards.
AGAGAGAGGAGAGAGAAAAGGGGCAGAGAGGAGAGAGAGAGAGAAGGGGCAGAGAGGGAGAGAGAGAGAAGGGGCAGAGAGGGAGAGAGAGAGAGAAGGCAGAGGGAGAGAGAGAGAGAGAGAAAGGCAGAGAGAGGAGAGAGAGAGAGAAGGGGCAGAGGAGAGAGAGAGAGAGAGGAGAAGGGGCAGAGAGGGAGAGAGGGGGAGAGAGAGAAGAGGCAGAGAGGGAGAGAGAGAGAAGGGGCAGAGAGGGAAAGAGAGAGAGAAGGGGCAGAGAGGAGAGAGAGAGAGAAGGGGCAGAGAGGAGAGAAGGGGCAGAGAGGGAGAGAGAGAAGGGGCAGAGAGGGAAAGAGAGAGAGAAGGGGCAGAGGGAGAGAGAGAGAGAGAGAAGGGCAGAGGAGAGAGAGAGAGAGATGGGCAGAGAGGGAGAGGGAGAGAGAAGGCAGAGAGGGAGAGAGGGGGCAGAGAGGGAGAGAGAGAGAGAAGGGGCAGAGAGAGAGAGAGAAGGGGCAGAGAGGGAGAGAGAGAGAGAATGAGAGAGGAGAGAGAGAAGGGGCAGAGAGGGAGAGAGAGAGAGGGGCAGAGAGGAGAGAGAGAGAGAGAAGGGGCAGAGAGGGAGAGAGAGAGAGAAGGGGCAGATAGGGAGAGAGAGAGAGAGAGAGAGATGGGGCAGAGAGGGAGAGAGAGAGAAGGGGCAGAGAGGGAGAGAGAGAGAGAAGGGGCAGCAGGAGAGAGAGGAGAGAGAGAAGGGGCAGAGAGGGAGAGAGAGTATATATATAATGAGAGGAGAGAGAAGGGGCAGAGAGGAGAGAGAGAAGGGGCAGAGAGGAGAGAGAGAAGGGGCAGAGAGGGAGAGAGAGAGGAGCAGAGAGAGAGAGAGAGAGAAGGCAGAGAGAGAGAGAGAGAAGGGGCAGAGAGGGAGAGAGAGAGAGAAGGGGGAGAGAGGGGCAGAGAGGAGAGAGAGAGAGAAGGGGCAGAGAGGTAGAGAGGAGAGAGAGAGAGGGAGAGAGAAAGGGCAGAGAGGGAGAGAGAGGGAGAGAAGGGGCAGAGAGGGAGAGAGAGAGAGAAGGGGCAAGCAATGCACCAACGAAGTACACT
>NW_026286266.1:0-4566 GCF_023373465.1 Oncorhynchus keta | reverse complement strand
ATTTACATTTACATTTAAGTCATTTAGCAGACGCTCTTATCCAGAGCGACTTACAAATTGGTGCATACACCTTATGACATCCAGTGGAACAGCCACTTGCATCTAGATCTTTTAGGTGGGGTGAGAAGGATTACTTACCCTTACTTACCCTATCCTAGGTATTCCTTGGAAGAGGTGGGGGTTTCAGGTGTCTCCGGAAGGTGGTGATTGACTCCGCTGTCCTGGCGTCGTGAGGGAGTTTGTTCCACCATTGGGGGCCAGAGCAGCGAACAGTTTTGACTGGGCTGAGCGGGAACTGTACTTCCTCAGTGGTAGGGAGGCGAGCAGGCCAGATGGTGGATGAACGCAGTGCCCTTTGTTTGGGTGTAGGGCCTGATCAGAGCCTGGAGGTACTGAGGTGCCGTTCCCTCACAGCTCCGTAGGGCAAGCACCATGGTCTTGTAGCGGATGCGAGCTTCAACTGGAAGCCAGTGGAGAGGAGCTGGAGGAGCGGGGTGACGGAGAGAACTTGGGAAGGTTGAACACCAGACGGGCTGCGGCGTTCTGGATGAGTTGTAGGGGTTTAATGGCACAGGCAGGGAGCCCAGCCAACAGCGAGTTGCAGTAATCAAGACGGGAGATGACAAGTGCCTGGATTAGGACCTGCGCCGCTTCCTGTGTGAGGCAGGGTCGCATCTCATGCGGATGTTGTAGAGCATGAACCCACAGGAACGGGACACCGCCTTGATGTTAGTTGAGAACGACAGGGTGTTGTCCAGGATCACGCCAAGGTTCTTAGCGCTCTGGGAGGAGGACACAATGGAGTTGTCAACCGTGATGGCGAGATCATGGAACGGGCAGTCCTCCCCGGGAGGAAGAGGAGCTCCGTCTTGCTGAGGTTCAGCTTGAGGTGGTGATCCGTCATCCACACTGATATGTCTGCCAGACATGCAGAGATGCGATTCGCCACCTGGTCATCAGAAGGGGGAAAGGAGAAGATTAATTGTGTGTCGTCTGCATAGCAATGATAGGAGAGACCATGTGAGGTTATGACAGAGCCAAGTGACTTGGTGTATAGCGAGAATAGAGAGGGCCTAGAACAGAGCCCTGGGGGACACCAGTGGTGAGAGCGCGTGGTGAGGAGACAGATTCTCCGCCACGCCACCTGGTAGGAGCCAATCTGTCAGGTAGGACGCAACCAAGCGTAAGCCAATGGAGATGCCCAACTAGGAGAGGGGTGAGAGGAGGATCTGATGGTTCAGTATCAAGGCTGCCGATAGGTCTAGAAGGATGAGAGCAGAGGAGAGAGAGTTAGCTTTGAAAGAGTGCTGGAGCGCCTCCGGTGATACAGAGAAGAGAATTCCAAAGTTGAATGATCAGTCTGAAACCTGACTGATTTGGATCAAGAAGGTCATTCTGAGAGATAGTAGAGCCAATGCATGACTGCACGCTTCAAGAGTTTTGGAGAGAGAAAAAGAGAGAAGGGATACTGGTCTGTACTTGTCAATGGAGGACTATGGCTTCTTTTTTCTAGAAAACTTCTCGCTTCTCTTTGAAGACGGGAGGGACGAGCCACGGCTTCCAGGATGAGCTAGATGAGCCAGGTGAGTGTATGGGAGAAGGTCCTCCGGAAACATCTGGAGAAGAGAGGAGGGGATAGGGTCAAGCGGGCAGGTTGTTGGGCGGCCGGCCGTCACAAGACGCGTAGATTTCATCTGGAGAGAGAGGGGAGAAAGAGGTCAGAGCATAGGGTAGGGCAGTGTGAGCAGAACCAGCGGTGTCGTTTGACTTAGCAAACGAGGATCGGATGTCGTCGACCTTCTTTTCAAAATGGTTGACGAAGTCATCTGCAGAGAGGGAGGAGGGGGGGAGGATTCAGGAGGGAGGAGAAGGTGGCAAAGAGCTTCCTAGGGTTAGAGGCAGATGCTTGGAATTTAGAATGGTAGAAAGTGGCTTTAGCAGCAGAGACAGAGGAGGAAAATGTAGAGAGGAGGGAGTGAAAGGATGCCAGGTCCGCAGGGAGGCGAGTTTTCCTCCATTTCCGCTCGGCTGCCCGGAGCCCTGTTCTGTGAGCTCGCAATGAGTCGCCGAGCCACGGAGCGGGAGGGGAGGACCGAGCCGGCCTGGAGGATAGGGGACTTAGGAGTCAAAGGATGCAGGTATGAGGAGAGGAGGGTTGATGAGTGCAGAATCCAGACAGATAGGTTGAGAAAGTTTGATAGATAAAGAGATGATAGGATGAAGAGATAGATAAGCGGGGGAGAGAGAGCGAAGGTTGGGACGGCGCGATACCATCCGGAGTAGGGGCAGGAAGTGTTGATGAGAGCGAGGGTAAAGGATACATGTAGTGGCCGGAGACTTGGAGGGGAGTTGCAATGAGGTTAGTGGAAGAACAGCATCTAGTAAAGATGAGTGTCATGATTGCCTGCCTTGTGAGTAGGGGGGAAGGTGAGAGGGTGAGGTCAAAAGAGGAGAGGAGGGAAAGAAGGAGGCAGAGAGGAATGAGTCAAAGGTAGACGTGGGGAGGTTAAAGTCGCCCAGAACTGTGAGAGGTGAGTCATCTCTCAGGAAAGGAGCTTATCAAGGCATCAAGCTCACTGATGAACCTCCGAGGGAACCTTGAGGCGATAAATGATAAGGATGTTGTTTGAAAGGGCTGGTAACTGTGACAGCATGGAATTCAAAGGAGACGATAGACAGATGGGTGGGAGGGGAGAAAGAGAGAAAGACCACTTGGGAGAGATGAGGATCCCAGCACCACCCCGCTGACCAGAAGCTCTCGGGTGTGCGAGAACACGTGGGCGGACGAGCAGAGCAGGAGTAATGCAGCAGTGTTATCTGTGGTGATCCATGTTTCACAGTGCTAAGAAGTCATGGGACTGGAGGGAGGCATAGGCTGAGATGAACTCTGCCTTGTTGGCCGCAGATCGGCAGTCCCAGAGGCTACCGGAGACCTGGAACTCCACGGTCAGACGCTGGGACCACCAGATTAGGGTGGTCGCGCCACGCGGTGGAGCGTTTGTATGGTCTGTGCAGAGAGGAGAGAACAGGGATAGACAGACACATAGTTGACAGGCTACAGAAAAGGCTACGCTAATGCAAGGAGATTGGAATGACAAGTGGACTACACGCCTCGAATGTTCAGAAAGTTAAGCTTACGTAGCAAGAGTCTTATTGACTAAAATGATTAAAATGATACAGTACTGCTAAAGTAGGCTAGCTGGCAGTGGCTGCGTTGATGACACTCACACTAATCAAGTCGTTCCGTTGAGTGCAATAGTTTCTACAGTGCTGCTAATCGGGGCTAGCTGGCTAGCTAGCAGTGTTGTTTACGTTACGTTGCGTTAAAAGAACGACAATAGCTGGCTAGCTAACCTAGAAATCGCTCTAGACTACACAATTATCTTTGAAACAAAGACGGCTATGTAGCTAGCTACGATCAAACAAATCAAACCGTTGTACTGTAATGAAATGAAATGAAAATGTGATACTAACTGTGGAGCGAAGCGGAATGCGACCGGTTGTTGTTGGCTAGCTGTTAGCTGTTAGCTGTTGGCTAGCTAGCAGAGTCTCCTACGTTAAGGACGACAAATAGCTGGCTAGCGAACCTCAGTGACCAAGATAATCACCCAAGGCTACACAACTAAACTACACAATTATCTTGGAAACAAAGACAGCTATGTAGCTAGCTAACACTAGACTAATCAAGTCGTTCAGTTGGGTGAAATAGCACTACAGTGATGCTAATCTGTGTGCGTTAGCTAGCGCTTTACTAGCTGGGCGAATAGCAGTGAAGGCTACGTTAGGCTGACGAAACGATGACGATAATTATGCACTATTCTGATACAAGGACGGCTATGTAGCTAGCTAAGAAGAATTGCTAAGATTAGACAAATCAACCGTTGTACTATAATGAAATGTAATGAAAAAGTTATACAACCTGCAGAGCGAAGTGCGAATGCGACCGTCGCTCCAACCCGGAACCCTCTTAGTCCACTACCCAGAGTTCACCCGCCTCGCTTTCGGGCCGTGTTCGATCACCCACCTGAGGGTCGAGCGGCGGGTGAACGGGGCTGTTCCATCTGAGGCAGGAGAGGAGGAGGTCAGGACTTTGCCTCTAGAGTTCTGGACCTTGGCCGCTGGCGCGGATGGAACAACAGGGCCTTGATCGATCACTATAGGTGTAGTTTGCGTGAGGACGTCCGTAGGGAGCTGGCCTGTAGAGACACCACCCTGTCCTTGGACCAATTGATCGACATGTCCATTCGGTTGGACAACTTGCTGGCAACCCGCGGACGTCAGATCGGGCTCTGTCAGTTTCATCTCCCAGCTCCACCACTCCAACACCCATGGAGCTAGGAGTTTAGCTTCAGCGACGACCGGAGGAGGGGCCTTTCCTGTGCCAGCTGTGGTGGCAGAGGGCACACTGCTGACCCGGTGTGGGAGGGTCCCGGGAGATCGAGGCAGCCAGGCCGAGCACTGCCCGGACACCTCAGGTGAGTCGGCACCAGGCTCACCCAGAGCCCCTGTTGGTCACATGTATGTATGGATTGTTTTTCCTGAATTTTCTCCTTTTCCGGCATAAGG
>NW_026286265.1:0-9753 GCF_023373465.1 Oncorhynchus keta | reverse complement strand
GCAGTTAACCTACTGTTCCCCGGTAGGCTGTCGACTTGATTAGTGTAGTGTTAGCTAGCTACATAGCTGTCTTTGCTGTCTTCGTATCCTAGATAATTGTGTAGTTTAGAGTGTGTAGTCTTAGAGTGATTATCTTAATTTACCGAGGTTAGCTAGCCAGCTATTTGTCGTCCTTAACGTAGGAGACTCTGCTAGCTAACAGCTAACAGCTAGCCAACGCCTACTGAATAGAACTCAACAACCCGGTCGCATTCACAGGTAGTATCACATTTTCATTTAATTTCATTACAGTACAACGGTTTGATTTGTTTGATCGTAGCTAGCTACATAGCTAGCTACATAGCCGTCTTTGTATCAAAGATAATTGTGTAGTCTAGAGCGATTTTCTAGGTTAGCTAGCCAGCTATTGTCGTTCTTTTAACGCAACGTAGCGTAAACAACACTGCTAGCTAGCCAGCTCGCCCCGAATAGCAGCACTGCAGAAACTATTACACTCAACGGAACGACTTGATTAGTGTAGTGTCAACAACGCAGCCACTGCCAGCTAGCCTACTTCTGCAGTACTGTATTATTTTAATCATTTTAGTCAATAAGATTCTTGCTACGTAAGCTTAACTTTCTGAACATTCGAGACGTGTAGTCCACTTGTCATTCCAATCTCCTTTGCACTAGCGTAGCCTCTTCTGTAGCCTGTCAACTATGTGTCTGTCTATCCCTGTTCTCTCCTCTCTGCACAGACCATACAAACGCTCCACACCGCGTGGGGCCGCGGCCACCCTAATCTGGTGGTCCCAGCGCGCACGACCCATGTGGAGTTCCAGGTCTCCGGTAGCCTCTGGAACTGCCGATCTATGGCCAACAAGGCAGAGTTCATCTCAGCCTATGCCTCCCTCCAGTCCCCACTTCTTGGCACTGACGGAAACATGGATCACCACAGACAACACTGCTACTCCTACTGCTCTCTCTTCATCCGCCCACGTGTTCTCGCACACCCCGAGAGCTTCTGGTCAGCGGGGTGGTGGCACCGGGATCCTCATCTCTCCCAAGTGGTCATTCTCTCTTTCTCCCCTTACCCATCTGTCTATCGCCTCCTTTGAATTCCATGCTGTCACAGTTACCAGCCCTTTCAAGCTTAACATCCTTATCATTTATCGCCCTCCAGGTTCCCTCGGAGAGTTCATCAATGAGCTTGATACCTTGATAAGCTCCTTTCCTGAGGACAGCTCACCTCTCACAGTGCTGGGTGACTTTAACCTCCCCACGTCTACCTTTGACTCATTCCTCTCTGCCTCCTTCTTTCCACTCCTCTCCTCTTTGACCTCACCCTCTCACCTTCCCCCTACTCACAAGGCAGGCAATACGCTCGACCTCATCTTTACTAGATGCTGTTCTTCCACTAACCTCATTGCAACTCCTCCAAGTCTCTGACCACTACCTTGTATCCTTTTCCCTCTCGCTCTCATCTAACACCTCCCACACTGCCCCTACTCGGATGGTATCGCGCCGTCCCAACCTTCGCTCTCTCTCCCCCGCTACTCTCTCCTCTTCCATCCTATCATCTCTTCCCTCTGCTCAAACCTTCTCCAACCTATCTCCTGATTCTGCCTCCTCAACCCTCCTCTCCTCCCTTTCTGCATCCTTTGACTCTCTATGTCCCCTATCCTCCAGGCCGGCTCGGTCCTCCCCTCCCGCCCCGTGGCTCGACGACTCATTGCGAGCTCACAGAACATGGCTCCGGGCAGCCGAGCGGAAATGGAGGAAAACTCGCCTCCCTGCGGACCTGGCATCCTTTCACTCCCTCCTCTCTACATTTTCCTCCTCTGTCTCTGCTGCTAAAGCCATTTTCTACCACTCTAAATTCCAAGCATCTGCCTCTAACCCTAGGAAGCTCTTTGCCACCTTCTCCTCCCTCCTGAATCCTCCCCCCTTCCCCCCTCCTCCCTCTCTGCAGATGACTTCGTAAACCACTTTGAAAAGAAGGTCGACGACATCCGATCTTCGTTTGCTAAGTCAAACGGCACCGCTGGTTCTGCTCACACTGCCCTACCCTGTGCTCTGACCTCTTTCTCCCTCTCTCTCCAGATGAAATCTCGCGTCTTGTGACGGCCGGCCGCCCAACAACCTGCCCGCTTGACCCTATCCCCTCCTCTCTTCTCCAGACCATTTCCGGAGACCTTCTCCCTTACCTCACCTCGCTCATCAACTCATCCCTGACCGCTGGATACGTCCCCTTCCGTCTTCAAGAGAGCGAGAGTTGCATCCCTTCTGAAAAAACCTACACTCGATCCCTCCGATGTCAACAACTACAGACCAGTATCCCTTCTTTCTTTTCTCTCCAAAACTCTTGAACGTGCCGTCCTTGGCCAGCTCTCCGCTATCTCTTTCTGAATGACCTTCTCGATCCAAATCAGTCAGGTTTCAAGACTAGTCATTCAACTGAGACTGCTCTTCTCTGTATCACGGAGGCGCTCCGCACCGCTAAAGCTAACTCTCTCTCCTCTGCTCTCATCCTTCTAGACCTATCGGCTGCCTTCGATACTGTGAACCATCAGATCCTCCTCTCCACCCTCTCCGAGTTGGGCATCTCCGGCGCGGCCCACGCTTGGATTGCGTCCTACCTGACAGGTCGCTCCTACCAGGTGGCGTGGCGAGAATCTGTCTCCTCACCACGCGCTCTCACCACTGGTGTCCCCCAGGGCTCTGTTCTAGGCCCTCTCCTATTCTCGCTATACACCAAATCACTTGGCTCTGTCATAACCTCACATGGTCTCTCCTATCATTGCTATGAAGACGACACACAATTAATCTTCTCCTTTCCCCTTCTGATGACCAGGTGGCGAATCGCATCTCTGCATGTCTGGCAGACATATCAGTGTGGATGACGGATCACCACCTCAAGCTGAACCTCGGCAAGACGGAGCTGCTCTTCCTCCCGGGGAAGGACTGCCCGTTCCATGATCTCGCCATCACGGTTGACAACTCCATTGTGTCCTCCTCCCAGAGCGCTAAGAACCTTGGCGTGATCCTGGACAACACCCTGTCGTTCTCAACTAACATCAAGGCGGTGGCCCGTTCCTGTAGGTTCATGCTCTACAACATCCGCAGAGTTCGACCCTGCCTCACACAGGAAGCGGCGCAGGTCCTAATCCAGGCACTTGTCATCTCCCGTCTGGATTACTGCAACTCGCTGTTGGCTGGGCTCCCTGCCTGTGCCATTAAACCCCTACAACTCATCCAGAACGCCGCAGCCCGTCTGGTGTTCAACCTTCCCAAGTTCTCTCCCGTCACCCCACTCCTCCGCTCTCTCCACTGGCTTCCAGTTGAAGCTCGCATCCGCTACAAGACCATGGTGCTTGCCTACGGGAGCTGTGAGGGAATGGCACCTCAGTACCTCAGGCTCTGATCAGGCCCTACACCCAAACAAGGGCACTGCGTTCATCCACCTCTGGCCTGCTCGCCTCCCTACCACTGAGGAAGTACAGTTCCCGCTCAGCCCAGTCAAAACTGTTCGCTGCTCTGGCCCCCCAATGGTGGAACAAACTCCCTCACGACGCCAGGACAGCGGAGTCAATCACCACCTTCCGGAGACACCTGAAACCCCACCTCTTTAAGGAATACCTAGGATAGGATAAGTAATCCTTCTCACCCCCCCCCCTTTAAGATTTAGATGCACTATTGTAAAGTGACTGTTCTACTGGATGTCATAAGGTGAATGCACCAATTTGTAAGTCGCTCTGGATAAGAGCGTCTGCTAAATGACTTAAATGTAAATGTAAATGTAAGAATATGTTCTTAACTGACTTGCCTAGTTAAATAAAGGTATATAAAACAAATAGGATATATGTTTCAGTAAGGTTGGCTTCTTAGTGTTCATATCAATGGTTATCAGAGCGGAGATGGAACAAAAGTCACAGAAAATAGATGTGGTGGCAGAGAAATACTTGGGGTTTTGAGTTGACTTCAGAAGAGTTACAGGGTGTGTTGAGTGGTAGTGTCCTGTCCTCTCAGGTTGTTGCCCTGGGATAGGATCAAATAAGGTGGTGGGTTTTAATGAGTGTAGTTGGTAGGGTAACTCAATATTTTTTATTTAATTGAGCTGTTTCCACTTTTACCATTTTGTATCACAAAGTGTCATGTAAATATATTGTAGTTCCGTTGGGGGCGGTAATGCAATATATTGGATGCCAACCACCGTTAAACTCTACCGAAGAAGAAGAAACCCATTTCCCAAACCCACAAAACGCGCGAAAGTTCACTCATTACACAAGATCAATAACAGCAATGGCTTCCCGTACTAAAGCAGGTAAACTATACAAAATCTAGTTTATTCAGAAAATTGCACGCATTCATGAAATAAATTGTCATTGACTTACATGATAAGTCGCAAGACCATAATCCGAGACAGACGACTCCGAGCTAGCTACATTTGCTATGTAAGGGCCGATTAGATAACTAACATTAGCTTGTTGACTTACAGTAGCTAACCCAGAGATCTATGTATATATATATATGACGAGATTGTCACCGTCCTAAACATTGGAGTCGTCGTCCCAAAGGCGGAAAGGCAGGCGACAAGTTTAGGTACAAATATAAGCGCATAGAAAGTAAATTTCGGCGAGAGTGAAACTACTCGATTCGCATCTTCATCTCTGGCCAACCCCACTGTCTGTTGTTGGACAGGTCGTTTTGAAGCGCAAGGTGGAGACCGAGGAGGAGTCCGTGGAGGGGAAGAGGGGTAAAGGAGAGGACGACCACCCGGAGATTGTCACAGAAGGCCAGAGGGTGGTCATTGAACACTGGTGAGAACTGAACACACCAATAACACCCATTACATTTGGGTGATGGACAAAATATAAATTAATTGGACGTTGTATTCCAGTGTCCATCAAATGAAAATGGCATCTGGCATGCGTACTGCTCAAGGGTCTCCATTGCTGTTCCTGGAGAGCAACCCTTCTGTAGGTTTTTCTCCAATCCCAGTTGGCACTAACCTGGTTCAGTTTATCAACCAGCTAATTGTTAGAATCGGTGCTGTTGTAGATTATGGTTGGAGTGAGGACCTACAGGACTGTAGCTCTCCAGGAACAGGGTTGAAGAGCCCTGATATAGCTTATTGTCGTCTTAACAACATTTACACAATTAGCACAATTTTAAAGTGCAAACAAATAAGCTACATCTCTGCTGCAGGTAAACACAACCAGTTAACTAACGCTCACTGTTCTGTTGTCTTACGGCAGTAAAAGCTGACGAGTGTATGGGCGTAATGCCGAGGGGGTCCGAGTTGCCCTCCTGGCTGCCTGTCCAGACCTCACTGTGGTGCTGAACCCCAGAAGCCCCGGAGTAAAAGTTTTGAAGTGATTCTGTTTGAAGGAGAGAAAGGTAAGGATGTCCAGGGATCTATCTGTGTGAAATGTCTTTCGTCTCCTTTTCTTTGTTTAATCCATTACTCTCCTCCCATACAGAGGTTTGTCTATGGTCAGGGATAAAGAAAGGCCCACCTCGCAAGCTGAAGTTTCCTGAGCCTGAGGTTGTAGTTTCTGCCCTGGAGAAGGCGCTAAAGACTGAATAGACACCTTTGATGAAGGTCTGTATAGGCAGAACTTTAAAAGTTATGTGCTTCAAGGTCGAATTGAAAAGACTGGATTCAAATCAGATTGACCAAAACTGTGAGAGAAAGAAAGCCATTTGAACTGGCCAGACTGGTTGAGAGGGTTTGGCTACTAGAGCCAGTAATAACACAGACCAAGAGAACAACACTAAATCAATGCAATCCACTTATTTGATTGGATCAAATATGTCATTATCCAATTGTCCATGATCATTTTGGCTAAAATAGCAAATTCTCCCTCTTGTTCTTTGCAGCCAGTCATCTGGGGTTTGTAGCAGCTGGATGCAGAATGATGAGGACTGACCAACCGGGTTGCACCCTAGTCCTTCCTCTGATGACCCCAGCGTCAAGCTCCTCTGGCCTGGATACACAGTGACATCTAATGGTGTCTCTCACAGTCCCTCTTTTACAATATTGCTGCTTTTACTGTTCTCTTCTTGTTCATATTATCCAATAAGGCTGTAAAATCTTTCACCTGCTTTTGTATGTCTATGAAGAATAAAGATTGTTTCTACATTTCCTTCAGTGTGTCACGTTTGGCAATTAGGCATCATTTTGAAGTCGGCAACGCGTGCTTGGCTGGCTGTGAATGGAATTTGGAATTAAATCAAATCAAATCAAATTTATTTATATAGCCCTTCGTACATCAGCTGATATCTCAAAGTGCTGTACAGAAACCCAGCCTAAAACCCCAAACAGCAAACAATGCAGGTGTAAAGCACGGTGGCTAGGAAAAACTCCCTAGAAAGGCCAAAACCTAGAAGAAACCTAGAGAGGAACCGGGCTATGTGGGGTGGCCAGTCCTCTTCTGGCTGTGCCGGGTAGAGATTATAACAGAACATGACCAAGATGTTCAAATGTTCATAAATGACCAGCATGGTCGAATAATAATAAGGCAGAACAGTTGAAACTGGAGCAGCAGCACAGTCAGGTGGACTGGGGACAGCAAGGAGCCTTCATGTCAGGTAGTCCTGGGGCACGGTCCTAGGGCTCAGGTCAGTTGAAACTGGAGCAGGAGCATGGCCAGGTGGACTGGGGACAGCAAGGAGTCCTCATGTCAGGTAGTCCTGGGACATGGTCCTAGGGCTCAGGTCCTCCGAGAGAGAGAAAGAAAGAGAGAAGGAGAGAATTAGAGAACGCACACTTAGATTCACACAGGACACCGAATAGGACAGGAGAAGTACTCCAGATATAGCAAACTGACCCTAGCCCCCGACACATAAACTACTGCAGCATAAATACTGGAGGCTGAGACAGGAGGGTCAGGAGACACTGTGGCCCCATCCGAGGACACCCCGGACAGGGCCAAACAGGAAGGATATAACCCCACCCACTTTGCCAAAGCACATCCCCCACACCACTAGAGGGATATCTTCAACCACCAACTTACCATCCTGAGACAAGGCCGAGTATAGCCCACAAAGATCTCCGCCACGGTACAACCCAAGGGGGGCAACCTAGACAGGCCGACCACAACAGTGAATCAACCCACCCAGGTGACGCACCCCCAGGGACGGCACGAGAGAGCCCCAGCAAGCCAGTGACTCAGCCCCCGTAACAGGGTTAGAGGCAGAGAATCCCAGTGGAAAGAGGGAACCGGCCAGGCAGAGACAGCAAGGGCGGTTCGTTGCTCCAGAGCCTTTCCGTTCACCTTCCCACTCCTGGGCCAGACTACACTCAATCATATGACCCACTGAAGAGATGAGTCTTCAGTAAAGACTTAAAGGTTGAGACCGAGTTTGCGTCTCTGACATGGGTAGGGCAGACCGTTCCATAAAAATGGAGCTCTATAGGAGAAAGCCCTGCCTCCAGCTGTTTGCTTAGAAATTCTAGGGACAATTAGGGAGGCCTGCGTCTTGTGACCGTAGCGTACGTGTAGGTATGTACGGCAGGACCAAATCAGAGAGGTAGGTAGGAGCAAGCCCATGTAATGCTTTGTAGGTTAGCAGTAAAACCTTGAAATCAGCCCTTGCTTTGACAGGAAGCCAGTGTAGAAAGAGCTAGCACTGGAGTAATATGATCAAATTTTTTGGTTCTAGTCAGGATTCTAGCAGCCGTATTTAGCACTAACTGAAGTTTATTTAGTGCTTTATCCGGGTAGCCGGAAAATAGAGCATTGCAGTAGTCTAACCTAGAAGTGACAAAAGCATGGATTAATTTTTCTGCATCATTTTTGGACAGAAAGTTTCTGATTTTTGCAATGTTACGTAGATGGAAAAAAGCTGTCCTCGAAATGGTCTTGATATGTTCTTCAAAAGAGAGATCAGGGTCCAGAGTAACGCCGAGGTCCTTCACAGTTTTATTTGAGACGACTGTACAACCATTAAGATTAATTGTCAGATTCAACAGAAGATCTCTTTGTTTCTTGGGACCTAGAACAAGCATCTCTGTTTTGTCCGAGTTTAATAGTAGAAAGTTTGCAGCCATCCACTTCCTTATGTCTGAAACACATGCTTCTAGCGAGGGCAATTTTGGGGCTTCACCATGTTTCATTGAAATGTACAGCTGTGTGTCATCCGCATAGCAGTGATAGCAGTTTACATTATGTTTTCGAATAACATCCCCAAGAGGTAAAATATATAGTGAAAACAATAGTGGTCCTAAAACAGAACCTTGAGGAACACCGAAATGTACAGTTGATTTGTCAGAGGACAAACCATTCACAGAGACAAACTGATATCTTTCCGACAGATAAGATCTAAACCAGGCCAGAACTTGTCCGTGTAGACCAATTTGGGTTTCCAATCTCTCCAAAAGAATGTGGTGATTGATGGTATCAAAAGCAGCACTAAGGTCTAGGAGCACGAGGACAGATGCAGAGCCTCGGTCCGATGCCATTAAAATGTCATTTACCACCTTCACAAGTGCCGTCTCAGTGCTATGATGGGGTCTAAAACCAGACTGAAGCATTTCGTATACATTGTTTGTCTTCAGGAAGGCAGTGAGTTGCTGCGCAACAGCCTTCTCTAAAATCTTTGAGAGGAATGGAAGATTCGATATAGGCCGATAGTTTTTTATATTTTCTGGGTCAAGGTTTGGCTTTTTCAAGAGAGGCTTTAATTAACTTGCTATTTGTAAAATATGATATGAACTAAATTAAGCAGAGGACATAAATGGCCATCTGATGCCCTCTGTCTCTTGCACCTCCATCACCTCTGTTTTATTTAGGCTTTTTTCTAATTCCAACGTGGAACTTATTCACCCCAGATGTTCACCCTCCAACATTATTTATTTGATGCCTGTCCTGTCAGTCTTTCTATTTTAAGCCGTACACATGTTATGGCACCTAAATGGATATTTGGTCAGGCAATTCCACCATAACAGTGATGCTGAGACTTTGATTTTTCACTTTAAAATATGCCAAACCCAATGATTGAAAAGTTAAACTATTCTATGCGCAAGGACTAGTTTGAAATGTCCACTGAACATTTAACAGAAAAAATGCTTGAACAGTGCAGCTGTGAAGTTCAGTAACAGATTGACTGCTGTTGGTAAAGCTTTTTTTTTTTTTGCATGTGTTTTGGTTGGGAAGCAACAAGGGTGGACAGGAGGAGGAGGAGACCGTGGAAGAGGGAGAAAAGAGGAGCAGGACTTGGACAAGAGGGAGAGGGGGTCATTGAGTACTGAAATACCCACAGCCACCCCTAAAGAATATTACCCTTTTAGGACCACATCAATTTAGGTAAATACATTTGAGTTAATTTCCCATAACCACATCAATTTATTCCCATCACCAATAGCTCATCTGTACCATCTGGATAATCTCAGTGTACAGGAAAAGAACAGAACACTTAAAAGTCGTAGACAAATTGCCTCTGAAAATGAAAATGTGTGATAGTGAGTTGTGACTGTTCTGTCGTTCTGCAGTAAGAGCTAATACGTGTGCTGAGGGGGGTGCGAGACGCCCTCCTGGCCGCCCGTCCAATCCTCATTGTGGTTCGGAAACCCTGCAAGAAAAGCCTGGAGGTCACACTTTTGTGGAGGGAGGGAAAGGTGATTACTTCCATGTCATAGGGCCTGTTTACTGGACACAGACTCGTCATTGAAAGTGCTTTTTAGTGCACGACTCGGTGTCTGGAAATACGGACCATATTGTTTATCTTTGGCATGACACGGCGGCACCCAGAAGCTGTCCTTTTTCTTGT
>NW_026286264.1:0-769 GCF_023373465.1 Oncorhynchus keta | reverse complement strand
TCGAAACCATCCTCTGCTAAACAGTTTGTTTTTAAAAATGAAACGCAAACAGAAATGAGAAAGCTAAATTTCATTTGCGTCTCTCAGTCTATCAGTACACATTGTTTTGTTCGTACTGTTTGCAGAAGGTAAACAGTGCCCCAGTGGCCTAATGGATAAGGCACTGGCCTCCTAAGCCAGGGATTGTGGGTTCAAGTCCCATCTGGGGTGGGTGGAAGCAGAGTGGTGCAGCGGAAGCGTGCTGGGCCCATAACCCAGAGGTCGATGGATCGAAACCATCCTCTGCTAAACAGTTTCTTTTTAGATTTTAAGTGCAAACAAAAAATTTAAAAAATGTGTCGTTTCATGGGCATGTCTCAGTTCCATTATACATTTTTTTTACCTCTTCCAACAGTTCGTATTGGTCATACTGTTTACACAGTACCCCAGTGGCCTAAGACACTGGCCTCCTAAGCCATGGATTGTGAGTTCTAGTCTTTTCTTAAGTGGCTGAGAGCAGAGTGGCTCAGTGGAAGCGTGCTGGGCCCATAACCCAGAGGTCGATGGATCGAAACCATCCTCTGCTAAACAGTTAATTTTTAGATTTTAAGTGCAAACAAAAATTTAAAAATGTGTCGTTTCATGGGCATGTCTCAGTTCCATTATACATTTTTTGACCTCTTCCAACAGTTCGTATTGGTCATACTGTTTACACAGTACCCCAGTGGCCTAAGACACTGGCCTCCTAAGCCATGGATTGTGAGTTCTAGTCTTTTCTTAAGTGGCTGAG
>NW_026286263.1:0-3156 GCF_023373465.1 Oncorhynchus keta | reverse complement strand
CAGGGGTGTCAAAGTCAAATGGACGGAGGGCCAAATAAAAAATTTAGCTACAAGCCGAGGGCCGGACTGTTCGAATGTTCATTGAAAAATTTTTAAATGACGCATATAGTCTAGTGAACCTATTTCGTCTCGGAGTTGTGTTGTGTCTTTCCCTTTGCTGTCCAAGAACAGACAAATCTCCTCACGAAGCTCGAAACATCTTTGAAGCACCTTTCCTGGCTTAGCCATCGCACCTCTGTGTGATAAAGCCAAATCTGCTCGTTTCTAACTCCGTCAGAAATGCATGAACTGGCGGTGATTCAAACCTTTGGCTCTGATAAAGTTAACTGTGCGCGTGATGATGCTCATTACATGCTCCATTTTCAAGGCTTTACCGCACGCGCTTCCTGGTGTGATACAATGATAAGCTGTCAGCTCACCTGTCGCGTTTTCCTCTTGCATCTTTTCCCGTATCTTCGCCACCAGTCCGCTCCTGTGTCCACATCGCAGGTGCTCGTCGGTTGTCAAACCCACGAGTTTTTCCCAAGGCAGCTCCATCTCATTTACACATCTTGACACCTCTTCATACAAATCATGCCCGTAGTTGTGCCATGCATAGGACGTAAAGCCAAAAACTCCTCTGTCACGCTTAGGCTGGAGTCCACTCCGCGGATGAAAATTGACAACTGGGCAATGTCAGAAATGTCGGTGCTCTCATCCACAGCCAAGGAATATGCAATGAAATCTTTTCCCTTTTTCACAAGCTGCTCTTTTAGATTGATGGACAACTGGTCTACTCTCGGCAATGGTGTTTCTGCTCAGACTCACATTTAAAGAGTTGCCTTTTTTCTGGGCAAACTTTCCGTCACAAACTTTAATCATGCAGTTTTTGATGCTGAAATCCCCTCCGTAAATGGCCGGGCTGGTTTAGCGATCTCTTCTGCCAAAATAAAACTGGCCTTGACAGCAGCCTGGCCTTAATGATTTGGCTTTTGAACAGAGCCTGTCGAGATTTGAGGCCTCGTTTTAATTCCTCTGCCTTTTGTAGCCTTTGTTCCATGTCCATATTCTTGTTTTTGTCCGCGTGTTTCGTTTCATAATGTCGTCTCAGATTATACTCTTTCAGTACCGCCACACTTTCTCCACACAGAAGACACACAGGTTTTCCAGCTACCTCCGTGAACAAATACTCCGACTCCCACCTTGTTTGAAACCCCGGTTCTCAGTGTCCACCTTCCGTTTTGCCATTTTTTGATGGGTATCTGAAAGTTAATTTTTATGTGATGCTGACAACTGCTGTGCCAATAAATATTGAAATGAAGCAGCCTACTGCTCGGTGCGTCACCGTTGCATTGTGGGAAATGTAGTATTGGTGCGTGTAAAGATCTGCAGGCTGCCGGCTTGCTGCGGTCTGCGGGCAGTTCTAATAATAAATCAAGATCATCCCAGGGGCCGTAAAAAACCTTCTCGCGGGCCGGATGTGGCCCATGACACTTGACTCTGACATATGTGGTTTTAGATTATGTTCCATAGAAGGTTATGTTAAAGGGGTTAGTGTTGGATTTGATATTTGTATTTATTATGGATCCCCATTAGTTCCTGCCAAGGCAGCAGCTACTCTTCTGGGGTTTTATTATGGATCCCCATTAGTTCCTGTCAAGGCAGCAGCTACTCTTCCTGGGGTTTATTATGGATCCCCATTAGTTCATGCCATGGCAGCAGCTACTCTTCCTGGGGTTTATTATGGATCCCCATTAGTTCCTGTCAAGGCAGCAGCTACTCTTCTTGGGGTTTATTATGGATCCCCATTAGTTCCTGCCAAGGCAGCAGCTACTCTTCCTGGAGTTTATTATGGATCCCCATTAGTTCCTGCCAAGGCAGCAGCTACTCTTCCTTGGGGTTTATTATGGATCCCCATTAGTTCCTGCCAAGGCAGCAGCTACTCTTCCTGGGGTTTATTATGGATCACCATTAGTTCCTGCCAAGGCAGCAGCTACTCTTCCTGGGGTTTATTATAGATCCCCATTAGTTCCTGTCAAGGCATCAGCTACTCTTCCTGGGATTTATTATGGATCCCTCCCTGCCAAGGCAGCAGCTACTCTTCCTGGGGTTTATTATAGATCCCCATTAGTTCCTGTCAAGGCATCAGCTACTTCCTGGGGTCTGGAAATGAAAGGCAGTTATTCAATTTTAAAACATTACAATACATTCATTACAGAATTCACAACACACTAAGAGTGTGCCCTGAGGGCACTACTCTACTACTACATATCTACAATGCAAAATCCATGTTTACGTGTGTGTATGGTGTGTATGTTATCACGTGTGTATAGTGTGTATGTTATCACGTGTGTATGGTGTGTATGTTATCATGTGTGTATGGTGTGTATGTTATCATGTGTGTATGCATGTCTGTGCCTATGTGTCTCTTCACAGTCCCCACTGTTCCATGAGGTGTATTTTTACCTGCTTTTTAAATCTGATTCTCCTGCTGCATCAGTTACCTGATGTGGAATAGAGTTCCATGTAGTCATGGCTCTATGTAGTACTGTGAGACTCCCATAGTCTGTTCTGGACTTGGGGACTGTGAAGAGACCTCTGGTGACATGTCTTGTCGGGTATGTATGGGTGTCTGAGTTGTGTGCCAGTAGTTTAGACAGACAACTCTGGTGGCTTGTCTTGTGGGGTATGTATGGGTGTCTGAGTTGTGTGCCAGTAGTTTAGACAGAGAGCTTGGTGCATTCAACATTTCAATACCTCTCACCAATACAAGTAATGATGAAGTCAATCTCTCCTCAACTTTCAGCCAGGAGAGATTGACATGCATATTATTAATATTATCTCTCTGTGTACATCCAAGGGCCAGCCGTGCTGCCCTGTTCTGATCCAATTGCAATTTTCCTAAGTCCCCCTTTGTAGCACGACTGGACAGTAGTCCAGGTGTGACAAAACTAGGGCCTGTAGGACCTGCCTTGTTGATAGTGTTGTTAAGAAGGTAGAAACTAGGGCCTGTAGGACCTGCCTTGTTGATAGTGTTGTGAAGAAGGTAGAAACTAGGGCCTGTAGGACCTGCCTTGTTGATAGTGTTGTGAAAAAGGTAGAAACTAGGGCCTGTAGGACCTGCCTTGTTGATAGTGTTGTTAAGAAGGTAGAAACTAGGGCCTGTAGGACCTGCCT
>NW_026286262.1:0-14461 GCF_023373465.1 Oncorhynchus keta | reverse complement strand
GCAATACGTAACTTTTTTTTTTTTGTTGTGCTTCGTTCAGTTACGTATTGCTACAGTAGATCTACCTGGTCTGTCAAAGTATAATAGAGACAGTAGATCTAGCTGGTCGGTCATAATATAATAGAGACAGTAGATCTAGCTGGTCTGTCATAATATAATAGAGACAGTAGATCTATCTGGTCTGTCAAAATATAATAGAGACAGTAGATCTAGCTGGTCTGTCATAATATAATAGAGACAGTAGATCTAGCTGGTATGTCATACAATAGAGACAGTAGATCTAGCTGGTCTGTCATAATGCAATAGAGACAGTAGATCTATCTGGTCTGTCATAATATAATAGAGACAGTAGATCTAGCTGGTCTGTCATAATGTAACAGAGACAGTAGATCTTGCTGGTCTGTCATAAAATAATAGAGACAGTAGATCTAGCTGGTCTGTCATAATATAATAGAGACAGTAGATCTAGCTGGTATGTCATAATATAATAGCGACAGTAGATCTACCTTGTCTGTCATAATATAATAGAGACAGTAGATCTACCTTGTCTGTCATAATATAATAGAGACATACAGACAGTAGATCTAGCTGGTCTGTCATAATATAATAGAGACAGTAGATCTAGCTGGTCTGTCATTATATAATAGAGACAGTATATCTCCCTGGTCTGTCATAAAATAATAGAGACAGTAGATCTAGCTGGTCTGTCATAATATAATAGAGACAGTAGATCTAGCTGGTATGTCATATAATAGAGACAGTAGATCTCGCTGGTCTGTCATAATATAATAGAGACATACAGACAGTAGATCTAGCTGGTCTGTTATAATATAATAGAGACAGTAGATCTATCTGGTCTGTCATAATATAATAGACAGTAGATCTACCTGGTCTGTCAAAGTATAATAGAGACAGTAGATCTAGCTGGTCTGTCATAATATAATAGAGACAGTAGATCTAGCTGGTCTGTCATAATATAATAAAGACAGTAGATCGAGCTGGTCTGTCATAATATAATAGAGACAGTAGATCTAGCTGGTCTGTCATAATATTATAGAGACAGTAGATCTCGCTGGTATGTCATACAATAGAGACAGTAGATCTAGCTGGTGTGTCATAATATAATAGAGACAGTAGATCTATCTGGTCTGTCATAATATAATAGAGACAGTAGATCTAGCTGGTCTGTCATAATGTAACAGAGACAGTAGATCTTGCTGGTCTGTCATAAAATAATAGAGAAAGTAGATCTAGCTGGTCTGTCATAATATAATAGAGACAGTAGATCTAGCTGGTATGTCATAATATAATAGCGACAGTAGATCTACCTTGTCTGTCATAATATAATAGAGACAGTAGATCTAGCTGGTCTGTCATTATATAATAGAGACAGTATATCTACCTGGTCTGTCATAAAATAATAGAGACAGTAGATCTACCTGGTCTGTCATAATATAATAGAGACAGTAGATCTAGCTGGTATGTCATACAATAGAGACAGTAGATCTCGCTGGTCTGTCATAATATAATAGAGACACAGACAGTAGATCTAGCTGGTCTGTCATAATATAATAGAGACAGTAGATCTATCTGGTCTGTCATAATAGAATAGAGACAGTAGATCTACCTGGTCTGACAAAGTATAATAGAGACAGTAGAACTAGCTGGTCGGTCATAATATAATAGAGACAGTAGATCTAGCTGGTCTGTCATAAAATAATAGAGACAGTAGATCTAGCTGGTTTGTCATAAAATAATAGAGACAGTAGATCTAGCTGGTCTGTCGTAAAATAATAGAGACAGTAGATCTAGCTGGTATGTCATACAATAGAGACAGTAGATCTTGCTGGTCTGCCATAATGCAATAGAGACAGTAGATCTATCTGGTCTGTCATAATGTAATAGAGACAGTAGATATAGCGGGTCTGTCATAATATAATAGACACAGTAGATCTAGCTGGTCTGTCATAATGTAACAGAGACAGTAGATCTCGCTGGTCTGTCATAAAATAATAGAGACAGTAGATCTAGCTGGTCTGTCATAATATAATAGAGACAGTAGATCTAGCTGGTATGTCATAAAGCAATAGAGACAGTAGATCTAGCTGGTATGTCATAAAATAGAGACAGTAGATCTAGCTGGTCTGTCATAATATAATAGAGACAGTAGATCTAGCTGGTCTGTCATTATATAATAGAGACAGTATATCTCCCTGGTCTGTCATAAAATAATAGAGACAGTAGATCTAGCTGGTCTGTCATAATATAATAGAGACAGTAGATCTAGCTGGTATGTCATATAATAGAGACAGTAGATCTAGCTGGTATGTCATATAATAGAGACAGTAGATCTCGCTGGTCTGTCATAATATAATAGAGACATACAGACAGTAGATCTAGCTGGTCTGTCATAATATAATAGAGACAGTAGATCTATCTGGTCTGTCATAATAGAATAGAGACAGTAGATCTACCTGGTCTGACAAAGTATAATAGAGACAGTAGATCTAGCTGGTCGGTCATAATATAATAGAGACAGTAGATCTAGCTGGTCTGTCATAATACAATAGAGACAGTAGATCTAGCTGGTTTGTCATAAAATAATAGAGACAGTAGATCTAGCTGGTCTGTCATAAAATAATAGAGACAGTAGATCTAGCTGGTATGTCATACAAGAGAGACAGTAGATCTTGCTGGTCTGCCATAATGCAATAGAGACAGTAGATCTATCTGGTCTGTCATAATGTAAAGAGACAGTAGATATAGCTGGTATGTCATAATATAATAGACACAGTAGATCTAGCTGGTCTGTCATAATGTAACAGAGACAGTAGATCTCGCTGGTCTGTCATAAAATAATAGAGACAGTAGATCTAGCTGGTCTGTCATAATATAATAGAGACAGTAGATCTAGCTGGTATGTCATAAAGCAATAGAGACAGTAGATCTATCTGGTATGTCATAATGTAATAGAGACAGTAGATATAGCTGGTCTGTCATAATATAATAGACACAGTAGATCTAGCTGGTCTGTCATAATGTAACAGAGACAGTAGATCTTGCTGGTCTGTCATAATATAATAGAGACAGTAGATCTAGCTGGTATGTCATACAATAGAGACGGTAGATCTAGCTGGTCTGTCATAATATAATAGAGACAGTAGATCTACCTGGTCTGTCATAATATAATAGAGACAGTAGATCTAGCTGGTCTGTCATAAAATAACAGAGACAGTAGATCTAGCTGGTATGTCATATAATAGAGACAGTAGATCTAGCTGGTCTGTCATACAAATAGAGACAGTAGATCTAGCTGGTCTGTCATAAAATAATAGAGACAGTAGATCTAGCTGGTCTGTCATAATATAATAGAGACAGTAGATCTAGCTGGTCATGTCATATAATAGAGACAGTAGATCTAGCTGGTCTGTCATAATATAACAGAGACATACAGACAGTAGATCTAGCTGGTCTGTCATTATATAATAGAGACAGTAGATCTATCTGGTCTGTCATAATAGAATAGAGACAGTAGATCTACCTGGTCTGTCAAAGTATAATAGAGACAGTAGATCTAGCTGGTCGGTCATAATATAATAGAGACAGTAGATCTAGCTGGTATGTCATACAATAGAGACAGTAGATCTAGCTGGTCTGTCATAATATAATAGCGACAGTAGATCTACCTTGTCTGTCATAATATAATAGAGACAGTAGATCTAGCTGGTCTGTCATTATATAATAGAGACAGTATATCTACCTGGTCTGTCATAAAATAATAGAGACAGTAGATCTAGCTGGTCTGTCATAATATAATAGAGACAGTAGATCTAGCTGGTATGTCATACAAATCGAGACAGTAGATCTCGCTGGTCTG
The DNA here is from genome assembly GCF_023373465.1 of Oncorhynchus keta. NCBI lineage: Eukaryota > Metazoa > Chordata > Actinopteri > Salmoniformes > Salmonidae > Oncorhynchus > Oncorhynchus keta. The sequence continues at coordinate 10,584 of NW_026286262.1, read as the reverse complement.
TCATAATATAATAGAGACATACAGACAGTAGATCTAGCTGGTCTGTCATAATATAATAGAGACAGTAGATCTATCTGGTCTGTCATAATATAATAGAGACAGTAGATCTATCTGGTCTGTCATAATAGAATAGAGACAGTAGATCTACCTGGTCTGTCAAAGTATAATAGAGACAGTAGATCTAGCTGGTCGGTCATAATATAATAGAGACAGTAGATCTAGCTGGTTCTGTCCTAATACAATAGAGACAGTAGATCTATCTGGTCTGTCAAAATATAATAGAGACAGTAGATCTAGCTGGTCTGTCATAATATAGAGACAGTAGATCTAGCTGGTATGTCATACAATAGAGACAGTAGATCTAGCTGGTCTGTCATAATAAATAGAGACAGTAGATCTATCTGGTCTGTCATAATATAATAGAGACAGTAGATCTAGCTGGTCTGTCATTATATAATAGAGACAGTATATCTACCTGGTATGTCATAAAATAATAGAGACAGTAGATCTAGCTGGTCTGTCATAATATAATAGAGACAGTAGATCTAGCTGGTATGTCATACAATAGAGACAGTAGATCTCGCTGGTCTGTCATAATATAACAGAGACATACAGACAGTAGATCTAGCTGGTCTGTCATAATATAATAGAGACAGTAGATCTATCTGGTCTGTCATAATAGAATAGAGACAGTAGATCTACCTGGTCTGTCAAATATAATAGAGACAGTAGATCTAGCTGGTCGTCATAATACAACAGAGACAGTAGATCTATCTGGTCTGTCAAAATATAATAGAGACAGTAGATCTAGCTGGTCTGTCATAATATAATAGAGACAGTAGATCTAGCTGGTATGTCATACAATAGAGACAGTAGATCTAGCTGGTCTGTCATAATGCAATAGAGACAGTAGATCTATCTGGTCTGTCATAATATAATAGAGACAGTAGATATTGCTGGTCTGTCATAATATAATAGACACAGTAGATCTAGCTGGTCTGTCATAATGTAACAGAGACAGTAGATCTTGCAGGTCTGTCATAAAATAATAGAGACAGAGATCTAGCTGGTCTGTCATAATATAATAGAGACAGTAGATCTAGCTGGTATGTCATAATATAATACCGACAGTAGATCTAGCGGGTCTGTCATAATATAATAGAGACAGTAGATCTACCTTGTCTGTCATAATATAATAGATACAGTAGATCTAGCTGGTCTGTCATTATATAATAGAGACAGTATATCTACCTGGTCTGTCATAAAATAATAGAGACAGTAGATCTAGCTGGTCTGTCATAATATAATAGAGACAGTAGATCTAGCTGGTATGTCATACAATAGAGACAGTAGATCTCGCTGGTCTGTCATAATATAATAGAGACATACAGACAGTAGATCTAGCTGGTCTGTCATGATATAATAGAGACAGTAGATCTATCTGGTCTGTCATAATAGAATAGAGACAGTATATCTACCTGGTCTGACAAAGTATAATAATAGAGGCAGTAGATCTAGCTGGTCGTCATAATATAATAGATACAGTAGATCTAGCTGGTCTGTCATAATACAATAGAGACAGTAGATCTACCTGGTCTGCCATAATACAATAGAGACAGTAGATCTAGCTGGTCTGTCATAATATAATAGAGACAGTAGATCTATCTGGTCTGTCATAATAGAAAAGAGACAGTAGATCTACCTGGTCTGACAAAGTATAATAGAGACAGTAGATCTAGCTGGTCTGTCATAATACAATAGAGACAGTAGATCTATCTGGTCTGTCAAAATATAATAGAGACAGTAGATCTTGCTGGTCTGTCATAATATAATAGAGACAGTAGATCTTGCTGGTATGTCATACAATAGAGACGGTAGATCTAGCTGGTCTGTCATAAAGCAATAGAGACAGTAGATCTATCTGGTATGTCATAATGTAATAGAGACAGTAGATATAGCTGGTCTGTCATAATATAATAGACACAGTAGATCTAGCTGGTCTGTCATAATGTAACAGAGACAGTAGATCTTGCTGGTCTGTCATAAAATAATCGAGACAGTAGATCTAGATGGTCTGTCATAATATAATAGAGACAGTAGATCTAGCTGGTATGTCATACAATGGAGACAGTAGATCTCGCTGGTCTGTCATAATATAATAGAGACATACAGACAGTAGATCTAGCTGGTCTGTCATAATAGAATAGAGACAGTAGATCTACCTGGTCTGTCAAAGTATAATAGAGACAGTAGATCTAGCTGGTCTGTCATAATATAATAGAGACAGTAGATCTAGCTGGTCTGTCATACAATAGAGACAGTAGATCTCGCTGGTCTGTCATAATATAATAGAGACATACAGACAGTAGATCTAGCTGGTCTGTCATAATATAATAGAGACAGTAGATCTATCTGGTCTGTCATAATAGAATAGAGACAGTAGATCTACCTGGTCTGTCAAAGTATAATAGAGACAGTAGATCTAGCAGGTCGGTCATAATATAATAGAGACAGTAGATCTAGATGGTCTGTCATAATACAATAGAGACAGTAGATCTATCTGGTCTGTCAAAATATAATAGAGACAGTAGATCTAGCTGGTCTGTCATAATATAATAGAGATAGTAGATCTAGCTGGTCTGTCATAATATAATAGAGATAGTAGATCTAGCTGGTGTGTCATAATGCAATAGAGACAGTAGATCTATGTGGTCTGTCATAATATAATAGAGACAGTATATATAGCTGGTCTGTCATAATATAATAGACACAGTAGATCTAGCTGGTCTGTCATAATGTAACAGAGACAGTAGATCTTGCTGGTCTGTCATAAAATAATAGAGACAGTAGATCTAGCTGGTCTGTCATAATATAATAGAGACAGTAGATCTAGCTGGTATGTCATAATATAATAGAGACAGTAGATCTAGCTGGTATGTCATACAATAGAGACAGTAGATCTAGCTGGTCTGTCATAATATAATAGCGACAGTAGATCTACCTTGTCTGTCATAATATAATAGTGACAGTAGATCTACCTGGTCTGTCATAAAATAATAGAGACAGTAGATCTAGCTGGTCTGTCATAATATAATAGAGAGTAGATCTAGCTGGTATGTCATACAATAGAGACAGTAGATCTCGCTGGTCTGTCATAATATAATAGAGACATACAGACAGTAGATCTAGCTGGTCTGTCATAATATAATAGAGACAGTAGATCTATCTGGTCTGTCATAATAGAATAGAGACAGTAGATTTACCTGGTCTGACAAAGTATAATAGAGACAGTAGATCTAGCTGGTCTGTCATAATATAATAGAGACAGTAGATCTAGCTGGTCTGTCATAATACAACAGAGACAGTAGATCTATCTGGTCTGTCAAAAATAAATAGAGACAGTAGATCTAGCTGGTCTGTCATAATATAATAGAGACAGTAGATCTAGCTGGTATGTCATACAATAGAGACAGTAGATCTAGCTGGTCTGTCATAATGCAATAGAGACAGTAGATCTATCTGGTCTGTCATAATATAATAGAGACAGTAGATATAGCTGGTCTGTCATAATATAATAGACACAGTAGATCTAGCTGGTCTGTCATAATGTAACAGAGACAGTAGATCTTGCAGGTCTGTCATAAAATAATAGAGACAGAGATCTAGCTGGTCTGTCATAATATAATAGACACAGTAGATCTAGCTGGTCTGTCATAATATCATAGAGACAGTAGATATAGCTGGTCTGTCATAATATAATAGACACAGTAGATCTCGCTGGTCTGTCATAATATAATAGAGACAGTAGATCTAGCTGGTCTGTCATTATATAATAGAGACAGTATATCTCCCTGGTCTGTCATAAAATAATAGAGACAGTAGATCTAGCTGGTCTGTCATAATATAATAGAGACAGTAGATCTAGCTGGTATGTCATATAATAGAGACAGTAGATCTCGCTGGTCTGTCATAATATAATAGAGACATACAGACAGTAGATCTAGCTGATCTGTCATAATATAATAGAGACAGTAGATCTATCTGGTCTGTCATAATAGAATAGAGACAGTATATCTACCTGGTCTGACAAATATAATAGAGACAGTAGATCTAGCTGGTCTGTCATAATATAATAGAGACAGTAGATCTAGCTGGTCTGTCATAATACAATAGAGACAGTAGATCTACCTGGTCTGTCATAATATAATAGAGACAGTAGATCTAGCTGGTCTGTCATAATATAATAGAGACAGTAGATCTATCTGGTCTGTCATAATATAATAGAGACAGTAGATCTACCTGGTCTGTCAAATATAATAGAGACAGTAGATCTAGCTGGTCTGTCATAATACAATAGAGACAGTAGATCTATCTGGTCTGTCAAATATAATAGAGACAGTAGATCTTGCTGGTCTGTCATAATATAATAGAGACAGTATATCTAGCTGGTATGTCATACAATAGAGATGGTAGATCTAGCTGGTCTGTCATAATGCAATAGAGACAGTAGATCTATCTGGTCTGTCATAATATAATAGAGACAGTAGATATAGCTGGTCTGTCATAATATAATAGACACAGTAGATCTAGCTGGTCTGTCATAATGTAACAGAGACAGTAGATCTTGCTGGTCTGTCATAAAATAATCGAGACAGCAGATCTAGCTGGTCTGTCATAATATAATAGAGACAGTAGATCTAGCTGGTATGTCATACAATGGAGACAGTAGATCTAGCTGGTATGTCATAATATAATAGAGACAGTAGATCTACCTGGTCTGTCATAATATAATAGAGACAGTAGATCTAGCTGGTCTGTCATAATATAATAGACACAGTAGATCTAGCTGGTCTGTCATAAAATAATAGAGACAGTAGATCTAGCTGGTCTGTCATAATATAATAGAGACAGTAGATCTAGCTGGTATGTCATAAAGCAATAGAGACAGTAGATCTATCTGGTATGTCATAATGTAATAGAGACAGTAGATATAGCTGGTATGTCATACAATAGAGACAGTAGATCTAGCTGGTCTGTCATAATGCAATAGAGACAGTAGATCTATCTGGTCTGTCATAATATAATAGAGACAGTAGATCTAGCTGGTCTGTCATTATATAATAGAGACAGTATATCTACCTGGTCTGTCATAAAATAATAGAGACAGTAGATCTAGCTGGTCTGTCATAATATAATAGAGACAGTAGATCTAGCTGGTATGTCATACAATAGAGACAGTAGATCTCGCTGGTCTGTCATAATATAATAGAGACATACAGACAGTAGATCTAGCTGGTCTGTCATAATATAATAGAGACAGTAGATCTATCTGGTCTGTCATAATAGAATAGAGACAGTAGATCTACCTGGTCTGTCAAAGTATAATAGAGACAGTAGATCTAGCTGGTCTGTCATAATATAATAGAGACAGTAGATCTAGCTGGTCTGTCATAATACAATAGAGACAGTAGATCTATCTGGTCTGTCAAAATATAATAGAGACAGTAGATCTAGCTGGTCTGTCATAATATAATAGAGACAGTAGATCTAGCTGGTATGTCATACAATAGAGACGGTAGATCTAGCTGGTCTGTCATAATGCAATAGAGATAGTAGATCTATCTGGTCTGTCATAATATAATAGAGACAGTAGATACAGCTGGTCTGTCATAATATAATAGACACAGTAGATCTAGCTGGTCTGTCATAATGTAACAGAGACAGTAGATCTTGCTGGTCTGTCATAAAATAATCGAGACAGCAGATCTAGCTGGTCTGTCATAATATAATAGAGACAGTAGATCTAGCTGGTATGTCATAATATAATAGCGACAGTAGATCTACCCTGTCTGTCATAATATAATAGTGACAGTAGATCTAGCTGGTCTGTCATTATATAATAGAGACAGTATATCTACCTGGTCTGTCATAAAATAATAGAGACAGTAGATCTAGCTGGTCTGTCATAATATAATAGAGACAGTAGATCTAGCTGGTATGTCATACAATAGAGACAGTAGATCTCGCTGGTCTGTCATAATATAATAGAGACATACAGACAGTAGATCTAGCTGGTCTGTCATAATATAATAGAGACAGTAGATCTAGCTGGTCTGTCATAATATAATAGAGACAGTAGATCTAGCTGGTATGTCATACAATGGAGACAGTAGATCTAGCTGGTATGTCATAATATAATAGCGACAGTAGATCTACCTTGTCTGTCATAATATAATAGAGACAGTAGATCTAGCTGGTCTGTCATTATATAATAGAGACAGTATATCTACCTGGTCTGTCATAAAATAATAGAGACAGTAGATATAGCTGGTCTGTCATAATACAATAGAGACAGTAGATCTATCTGGTCTGTCAAAATATAATAGAGACAGTAGATCTTGCTGGTCTGTCATAATATAATAGAGACAGTATATCTAGCTGGTATGTCATACAATAGAGATGGTAGATCTAGCTGGTCTGTCATAATGCAATAGAGACAGTAGATCTATCTGGTCTGTCATAATATAATAGAGACAGTAGATCTAGCTGGTCTGTCATAATATAATAGACACAGTAGATCTAGCTGGTCTGTCATAATATAACAGAGACAGTAGATCTTGCTGGTCTGTCATAAAATAATCGAGACAGCAGATCTAGCTGGTCTGTCATAATATAATAGAGACAGTAGATCTAGCTGGTATGTCATACAATAATAGAGACAGTAGATCTAGCTGGTATGTCATAATATAATAGCGACAGTAGATCTACCTTGTCTGTCATAATATAATAGAGACAGTAGATCTAGCTGGTCTGTCATTATATAATAGAGACAGTATATCTACCTGGTCTGTCATAAAATAATAGAGACAGTAGATATAGCTGGTCTGTCATAATATAATAGAGACAGTAGATCTAGCTGGTATGTCATAATAAATAGTTACAGTAGATCTAGCTGGTATGTCATAATGTAATAGAGACAGTAGATATAGCTGGTATGTCATACAATAGAGACAGTAGATCTAGCTGGTCTGTCATAATGCAATAGAGACAGTAGATCTAGCTGGTCTGTCATAATATAATAGAGACAGTAGATCTAGCTGGTCTGTCATTATATAATAGAGACAGTATATCTCCCTGGTCTGTCATAAAATAATAGAGACAGTAGATCTAGCTGGTCTGTCATAATATAATAGAGACAGTAGATCTAGCTGGTATGTCATATAATAGAGACAGTAGATCTCGCTGGTCTGTCATAATATAATAGAGACATACAGACAGTAGATCTAGCTGATCTGTCATAATATAATAGAGACAGTAGATCTCGCTGGTATGTCATACAATAGAGACAGTAGATCTAGCTGGTCTGTCATAATATAATAGAGACAGTAGATCTAGCTGGTCGGTCATAAAATAGAGACAGTAGATCTAGCTGGTCTGTCATAATACAATAGAGACAGTAGATCTATCTGGTCTGTCAAAATATAATAGAGACAGTAGATCTAGCTGGTCTGTCATAATATAATAGAGACAGTAGATCTAGCTGGTATGTCATACAATAGAGACAGTAGATCTAGCTGGTCTGTCATAATGCAATAGAGATAGTAGATATATCTGGTCTGTCATAATATAATAGAGACAGTAGATATAGCTGGTCTGTCATAATATAATAGACACAGTAGATCTAGCTGGTCTGTCATAATGTAACAGAGACAGTAGATCTCGCTGGTCTGTCATAAAATAATAGAGACAGTAGATCTAGCTGGTCTGTCATAATATAATAGAGACAGTAGATCTAGCTGGTCTGTCATAATATAATAGAGACAGTAGATCTAGCTGGTCTGTCATAATATAATAGAGACAGTAGATCTAGCTGGTCTGTCATTATATAATAGAGACAGTATATCTACCTGGTCTGTCATAAAATAATAGAGACAGTAGATCTAGCTGGTCTGTCATAATATAATAGAGACAGTAGATCTAGCTGGTATGTCATATAATAGAGACAGTAGATCTCGCTGGTCTGTCATAATATAATAGAGACATACAGACAGTAGATCTAGCTGCTCTGTTATAATATAATAGAGACAGTAGATCTATCTGGTCTGTCATAATATAATAGAGACAGTAGATCTAGCTGGTTTGTCATACAATGGAGACAGTAGATCTAGCTGGTATGTCATAATATAATAGCGACAGTAGATCTACCTGTCTGTCATAATATAATAGAGACAGTAGATCTAGCTGGTCTGTCATTATATAATAGAGACAGTATATCTACCTGGTCTGTCATAAAATAATAGAGACAGTAGATATAGCTGGTCTGTCATAATATAATAGAGACAGTAGATCTAGCTGGTATGTCATACAATAGTTACAGTAGATCTCGCTGGTCTGTCATAATATAATAGAGACAGTAGATCTAGCTGGTATGTCATAATATAATAGAGACAGTAGATCTAGCTGGTCTGTCATAAAGCAATAGAGACAGTAGATCTAGCTGGTCTGTCATAATATAATAGAGACAGTAGATCTAGCTGGTCTGTCATAATATAATAGAGACAGTAGATCTAGCTGGTATGTCATAATATAATAGAGACAGTAGATCTCGCTGGTCTGTCATAATATAATAGAGACATACAGACAGTAGATCTAGCTGCTCTGTTATAATATAATAGAGACAGTAGATCTATCTGGTCTGTCATAATATAATAGACAGTAGATCTACCTGGTCTGTCAAAGTATAATAGAGACAGTAGATCTAGCTGGTCGGTCATAATATAATAGAGACAGTAGATCTATCTGGTCTGTCATAATATAATAGAGACAGTCGATCTACCTGGTCTGTCAAAGTATAATAGAGACAGTAGATCTAGCTGGTCTGTCATAATATAATAGAGACAGTAGATCTAGCTGGTCTGTCATACAATAGAGACAGTAGATCTAGCTGGTCTGTCATAATGCAATAGAGATAGTAGATCTATCTGGTCTGTCATAATATAATAGAGACAGTAGATATAGCTGGTCTGTCATAATATAATAGAGACAGTAGATCTAGCTGGTCTGTCATAATGTAACAGAGACAGTAGATCTTGCTGGTCTGTCATAAAATAATAGAGACATTAGATCTAGCTGGTCTGTCATAATATAATAGCGACAGTAGATCTACCTGGTCTGTCATAAAATAATAGAGACAGTAGATCTAGCTGGTCTGTCATAATATAATAGAGACAGTAGATCTAGCTGGTATGTCATACAATAGAGACAGTAGATCTCGCTGGTCTGGCATAATATAATAGAGACATACAGACAGTAGATCTAGCTGGTCTGTCATAATATAATAGAGACAGTAGATCTATCTGGTCTGTCATAATAGAATAGAGACAGTAGATCTACCTGGTCTGACAAAGTATAATAGAGGCAGTAGATCTAGCTGGTCGGTCATAATATAATAGATACAGTAGATCTAGCTGGTCTGTCATAATACAATAGAGACAGTAGATCTATCTGGTCTGTCATAATAGAAAAGAGACAGTAGATCTACCTGGTCTGACGAAGTATAATAGAGACAGTAGATCTAGCTGGTCGGTCATAATATAATAGAGACAGTAGATCTAGCTGGTCTGTCATAATATAATAGAGACAGTAGATATAGCTGGTCTGTCATAATATAATAGACACAGTAGATCTAGCTGGTCTGTCATAATGTAACAGAGACAGTAGATCTTGCTGGTCTGTCATAAAATAATCGAGACAGCAGATCTAGCTGGTCTGTCATAATATAATAGAGACAGTAGATCTAGCTGGTATGTCATACAATAGAGACAGTAGATCTAGCTGGTCTGTCATAATATAATAGCGACAGTAGATCTACCTTGTCTGTCATAATATAATAGTGACAGTAGATCTACCTGGTCTGTCATAAAATAATAGAGACAGTAGATCTAGCTGGTCTGTCATTATATAATAGAGACAGTATATCTACCTGGTCTGTCATAAAATAATAGAGACAGTAGATCTAGCTGGTCTGTCATAATATCATAGAGACAGTAGATCTAGCTGGTATGTCATACAATAGAGACAGTAGATCTCGCTGGTCTGTCATAATATAATAGAGACAGTAGATCTAGCAGGTATGTCATACAATAGAGACAGTAGATCTAGCTGGTCTGTCATAATGCAATAGAGACAGTAGATCTATCTGGTCTGTCATAATATAATAGAGACAGTAGATATAGCTGGTCTGTCATAATATAATAGCCACAGTAGATCTAGCTGGTCTGTCATAATGTAACAGAGACAGTAGATCTAGCTGGTCTGTCATAATATAATAGAGACAGTAGATCTCGCTGGTATGTCATACAATAGAGACAATAGATCTAGCTGGTCTGTCATAATATAATAGCGACAGTAGACCTACCTTGTCTGTCATAATATAATAGAGACAGTAGATCTAGCTGGTATGTCATTATATAATAGAGACAGTAGATCTAGCTGGTATGTCATACAATAGAGACAGTAGATCTCGCTGGTCTGTCATAATATAATAGAGACAGTAGATCTACCTGGTCTGTCATGATAGAAAAG
>NW_026286261.1:0-7586 GCF_023373465.1 Oncorhynchus keta | reverse complement strand
GGGATGGAGGGCAGAGATGGAGGGATGGAGGGCAGAGATGGAGGGATGGAGGGCAGAGATGGAGGGATGGAGGGCAGAGATGGAGGGATGGAGGGCAGAGATGGAGGGATGGGGGGCAGAGATGGAGGGCAGAGATGGAGGGATGGAGGGCAGAGATGGAGGGATGGAGGGCAGAGATGGAGGGATGGAGGGCAGAGATGGAGGGCAGAGATGGAGGGATGGAGGGCAGAGATGGAGGGATGGAGGGCAGAGATGGAGGGATGGAGGGCAGAGATGGAGGGCAGAGATGGCGGGATGGAGGGCAGAGATGGAGGGATGGAGGGCAGAGATGGAGGGCAGAGATGGCGGGATGGAGGGCAGAGATGGAGGGCAGAGATGGAGGGTTGGAGGGCAGAGATGGAGGGCAGAGATGGCGGGATGGAGGGCAGAGATGGAGGGATGGAGGGCAGAGATGGAGGGATGGAGGGCAGAGATGGAGGGCAGAGATGGCGGGATGGAGGGCAGAGATGGGGGGATGGAGGGCAGAGATGGAGGGATGGCGGGCAGAGATGGAGGGATGGAGGGCAGAGATGGAGGGATGGAGGGCAGAGATGGAGGGATGGAGGGAGCAGAGATGGAGGATGGAGGGCAGAGATGGAGGGGATGGAGGGCAGAGATGGAATGGCGGGCAGAGATGGAGGGATGGAGGAGCAGAGATGGAGGATGGAGGGCAGAGATGGAGGGATGGAGAGCAGAGATGGCGGGATGGAGGGCAGAGATGGAGGAATGGCGGGCAGAGATGGAGGGATGGAGGGCAGAGATGGAGGAATGGCGGGCAGAGATGGAGGGATGGAGGGCAGGAGGATGGAGGATGGCGGGATGGAGGAGCAGAATGGAGGGATGGGGTTGGAGGAGGCAGAGATGGAGGCAGAGATAGGCGGGATGGAGGGCAGAATGGAGGGATGGAGAGCAGAATGGAGGGATGGAGGGCAGGATGGAGGGCAGAGATGGAGAGGATGGAGGGCAGAGATGGGGGGGATGGAGGGCAGAGATGGAGGGATGGCGGGCAGAGATGGAGGGATGGAGGCAGAGATGGAGGGATGGAGGGCAGAATGGAGGATGGAGGAGAATGGAGGGATGGAGGGCAGAAATGGAGGGATGGTGGGATGGAGGGCAAAGATGGAGGATGGAGGGCAGAGATGGAGGATGGAGGGCAGAGATGGAGGGGATGGAGGGCAGAAATGGAGGATGGTGGGATGGAGGGCAGAGATGGAGGATGGAGGGCAGAGATGGAGGGATGGCGGGATGGAGGGCAGAGATGGAGGATGGCGGGATGGAGGGCAGAGATGGAGGGATTAGTGTTATCACGAAAGCATAATTTTGACCGATACGATACCTGGTTTAGTATTGATAACAAAATGATAACAAAATGATACCATGGCAAAAGAATGCTTTTCCTCCTCTCTCTACATTTTCCCCTCCTCTGTCTCTACTGCTAAAGCCACTTTCTACCACTCTAAATTCCAAGCATCTCCACCTCTAACCCTAGAAAGCTCTTTGCCACCTTCTCCTCCCTCCTGAATCCTCCTCCCCCTCCCCCCCCTCCTCCCTCTCTGCAGATGACTTCGTCAACCATTTTGAAAAGAAGGTCGACGACATCCGATCCTCGTTTGCTAAGTCAAACGACACCGCTGGTTCTGCTCACACTGCCATACCCTGTGCTCTGACCTCTTTCTCCCCTCTCTCTCCAGATGGAGTCTGAAATTCTGCCACAATTGTTTTTACAGTGTCCCAGGTTGGTCGGGATGGAGGGCAGAGATGGAGGGATGGAGGGCAGAGATGGAGGGATGGAGGGCAGAGATGGAGGGATGGAGGGCAGAGATGGAGGGATGGAGGGCAGAGATGGAGGGCAGAGATGGAGGGATGGAGGGCAGAGATGGAGGGATGGAGGGCAGAGATGGAGGGATGGAGGGCAGAGATGGAGGGCAGAGATGGAGGGATGGAGGGCAGAGATGGAGGGATGGAGGGCAGAGATGGAGGGATGGAGGGCAGAGATGGAGGGCAGAGATGGCGGGATGGAGGGCAGAGATGGAGGGATGGAGGGCAGAGATGGAGGGCAGAGATGGCGGGATGGAGGGCAGAGATGGAGGGATGGAGGGCAGAGATGGAGGGATGGAGGGCAGAGATGGAGGGCAGAGATGGCGGGATGGAGGGCAGAGATGGGGGGATGGAGGGCAGAGATGGAGGGATGGCGGGCAGAGATGGAGGGATGGAGGGCAGAGATGGAGGGATGGAGGGCAGAGATGGAGGGATGGAGGGCAGAGATGGAGGGATGGAGGGGCAGAGATGGAGGGATGGAGGGCAGAGATGGAGGAATGGCGGGCAGAGATGGAGGGATGGAGGGCAGAGATGGAGGGATGGAGGGCAGAGATGGAGGGATGGAGAGCAGAGATGGCGGGATGGAGGGCAGAGATGGAGGAATGGCGGGCAGAGATGGAGGAATGGCGGGCAGAGATGGAGGGATGGAGGGCAGAGATGGAGGGATGGCGGGATGGAGGGCAGAGATGGAGGGATGGAGGGTTGGAGGGCAGAGATGGAGGGCAGAGATGGCGGGATGGAGGGCAGAGATGGAGGGATGGAGGGCAGAGATGGAGGGATGGAGGGCAGAGATGGAGGGCAGAGATGGCGGGATGGAGGGCAGAGATGGGGGGATGGAGGGCAGAGATGGAGGGATGGCGGGCAGAGATGGAGGGATGGAGGGCAGAGATGGAGGGATGGAGGGCAGAGATGGAGGGATGGAGGGCAGAGATGGAGGGATGGAGGGCAGAAATGGAGGGATGGTGGGATGGAGGGCAGAGATGGAGGGATGGAGGGCAGAGATGGAGGGATGGAGGGCAGAGATGGAGGGCAGAGATGGCGGGATGGAGGGCAGAGATGGAGGGATGGAGGGTTGGAGGGCAGAGATGGAGGGCAGAGATGGCGGGATGGAGGGCAGAGATGGAGGGATGGAGGGCAGAGATGGAGGGATGGAGGGCAGAGATGGAGGGCAGAGATGGCGGGATGGAGGGCAGAGATGGGGGGATGGAGGGCAGAGATGGAGGGATGGCGGGATGGAGGAGCAGAATGGAGGGATGGAGAACTGAAGATGGAGGATGGAGGGAGCAGAGATGGAGGGATGGAGGGCAGAGATGGAGGGATGGAGGGCAGAGATGGAGGGATGGCGGGCAGAGATGGAGGGATGGAGGCAGAGATGGAGGGATGGAGGGCAGAGATGGAGGGATGGAGGGCAGAGATGGAGGGATGGAGGGCAGAAATGGAGGATGAATTGGGATGGAGGCAGAGATGGAGGATGGAGGGCAGAGATGGGAGGGATGGAGGCAGAGATGGAGGGATGGAGGGCAGAAATGTGGGGGATGGTGGGATGGAGGGCAGAGATGGAGGGATGGAGGGCAGAGATGGAGGGATGGCGGGATGGAGGGCAGAGATGGAGGATGGCGGGATGGAGGCAGATGGAGGGATTAGTGTTATCACGAAAGCATAATTTTGACCGATACGATACCTGGTTTTAGTATTGATAACAAAAATGATAACAAATGATACCATGGCAAAGAATCTTTCCTCCCTCCCCTCTCTACATTTCCTCCTCTGTCTCTGCTAAAGAAACCACTTTCTACCACTCTAAATTCCAAGCATCTGCCTCTCTAACCTAGAAAGCTCTTTGCCACCTTCTCCTCCCCTCCCTGAATCCTCCTCCCCCTCCCCCCTCCTCCCCTCTCTGCAGATGACTTAGTCAACCATTTTGAAAAGAAGGTCGACGACATCCGATCCTCGTTTGCTAGAATCAAACGACACCGCTGGTTCTGCTCACACTGCCATACCCTGTGCTCTGACCTCTTTCCCCCTCTCTCTCCAGATGAAATCTCGCGTCTTGCGACGGCCGGCCGCCTAACAACCTGCCCGCTTGACCCTATCCTCCTCTCTTCTCAGACCATTTCAGGAGACCTTCTCCCTTACCTCACACCTCAGCTCATCAACTCATCCCTGACCGCTGGCTACGTCCCTTCCGTCTTCAAGAGGAAGCGAGTTGCACCCCTTCTGAAAAAAACTTACACTCGATCCCTCCGATGTCAACAACTACAGACCAGTATCCCTTCTTTCTTTTCTCTCCAAAACTCTTGAACGTGCCGTCCTTGGCCAGCTCTCCCGCTATCTCTCTCAGAATGACCTTCTTGATCCAAATCAGTCAGGTTTCAAGACTAGTCATTCAACTGAGACTGCTCTTCTCTGTATCCCACGGAGCGCTCCGCCACTGCTAAAGCTAACTCTCTCTCCCTCTGCTCTCATCCTTCTAGACCTATCGGCTGCCTTCGATACTGTGAACCATCAGATCCTCCTCTCCACCCTCTCTCCGGTTGGGCATCTCCCGGCGCGGCCCACGCTTGGATTGCGTCCTACCTGACAGTCGCTCCTACCAGGTGGCGTGGCGAGAATCTCCTCACCACGCTCTCACCACTGATGTCCCAGGGCTCTGTTACAGGCCCTCTCCTATTCTCGCTATACACCAAGTCACTTGGCTCTGTCATAACCTCATGGTCTCTCCTATCATTGCTATGCAGACGACACACAATTAATCTTCTCCTTTCCCCCTTCTGATGACCAGGTGGCGAATCGCATCTCTGCATGTCTGGCAGACATATCAGTTTGGATGACGGATCACCACCTCAAGCTGAACCTCGGCAAGACGGAGCTGCTCTTCCTCCCGAGGAAGGACTGCCCGTTCCATGATCTCGCCATCACGGTTGACAACTCCATTGTGTCCTCCTCCCAGAGCGCTAAGAACAGCTTGGCGTGATCCTGGACAACACCCTGTCGTTCTCAACTAACATCAAGGCGGTGGCCCGTTCCTGTAGGTTCATGCTCTACAACATCCATGATACGACCCTGCCTCACACAGGAAGCGGCGCAGGTCCTAAATCCAGGCACTTGTCATCTCCGTCTGGATTACTGCAACTCGCTGTTGGCTGGGCTCCCTGCCTGTGCCATTACGCCTACAACTCATCCAGAACGCTGCAGCCCGTCTGGTGTTCAACCTTCCCAGTTCTCTCCCGTCACCCCGCTCCTCCCGCTCTCTCCACTGGCTTTCAGTTGAAGCTCGCATCCGCTACAAGACCATGGTGCTTGCCTACGGAGCTGTGAAGGGAGCGGCACCTCAGTACCTCAGGCTCTGATCAGGCCCTACACCCAAACAAGGGCACTGCGTTCATCTACCTCTGGCCTGCTCGCCTCCCTACCACTGAGGAAGTACAGTTCCCGCTCAGCCCAGTCAAAGCTTTGTTCGCTGCTCTGGCCCCCAATGGTGGAACAAACTCCTCACGGCGCCAGGACAGCGGAGTCAATCACCACCTTCCGGAGACACCTGAAACCCACCTCTTTAAGGAATACACAGGATAGGATAAAGTAATCCTTCTCACCCCCTTAAAAGATTTAGATGCACTATTGTAAAGTGGCTGTTCCACTGGATGTCCTTAAGGTGAATGCACCAATTTGTAAGTCGCTCTGGATAAGAGCGTCTGCTAAATGACTTAAATGTAAATGTAAAATGTAAAGAAGGTGTCATTAATTAATAATGTATTTGAATGGTAAATATCTATTGATAAACTGGGTGAATCAAGATGTAACCTAGGCCTATTCACAATACAGGTGAACATTTAGGAGTGTGTGGATGCACTGAGCTATACAGCTTGTTTTGCCTGATTTCATGGGTCTACAGATGAAAAACGATTTGTTTCCCTTATATTTGGGACTTATTTTATTGTCCTCATCAACAACATTTGCATAGAATAAGCTTCTCTTCTTTTACAAAAGTGTGCACTGTCTTTTTAAGACGTCATTCACACACACAGTACAAGGCCAAGTGATGGGCAGAGGAGAGACCAGGTGTTGGCAGAGGAGAGACCAGGTGTGGGCAGAGGAGAGACCAGGTACATTTGAGAGACCAGGTGTGGGCAGAGGAGAGCCCAGGTACATTGGAGAGGCCAGGTGTGGGCAGAGGAGAGACCAGGTGTGGGCAGAGGAGAGCCCAGGTACATTGGAGAGGCCAGGTGTGGGCAGAGGAGAGGCCAGGTACATTGGAGGCCAGGTGTGGGCAGAGGAGAGCCCAGGTACATTGGAGAGGCCAGGTGTGGGCAGAGGAGAGACCAGGTACATTGGAGAGGCCAGGTGTGGGCAGAGGAGAGCCCAGGTACATTGGAGAGGCCAGGTGTGGGCAGAGGAGAGCCCAGGTACATTGGAGAGGCCAGGTGTGGGCAGAGGAGAGGCCAGGTACATTGGAGAGGCCAGGTGTGGGCAGAGGAGAGCCCAGGTACATTGGAGAGGCCAGGTGTGGGCAGAGGAGAGCCCAGGTACATTGGAGAGGCCAGGTGTGGGCAGAGGAGAGCCCAGGTACATTGGAGAGGCCAGGTGTGGGCAGAGGAGAGCCCAGGTACATTGGAGAGGCCAGGTGTGGGCAGAGGAGAGGCCAGGTGTGGGCAGAGGAGAGACCAGGTGTGGGCAGAGGAGAGCCCAGGTACATTGGAGAGGCCAGGTGTGGGCAGAGGAGAGGCCAGGTGTGGGCAGAGGAGAGCCCAGGTACATTGGAGAGGCCAGGTGTGGGCAGAGGAGAGACCAGGTGTGGGCAGAGGAGAGACCAGGTACATTGGAGAGGCCAGGTGTGGGCAGAGGAGAGCCCAGGTACATTGGAGAGGCCAGGTGTGGGCAGAGGAGAGACCAGGTGTGGGCAGAGGAGAGACCAGGTACATTAGAGAGGCCAGGTGTGGGCAGAGGAGAGACCAATTAATGGGCAGAGGAGAGCCCAGGTACATTGGAGAGGCCAGGTGTGGGCAGAGGAGAGGCCAAGTAATGGGCAGAGGAGAGGCCAAGTAATGGGCAGAGGAGAGGCCAAGTGACGGGCAGAGGAGAGGCCAAGTAATGGGCAGAGGAGAGGCCAAGTAATGGGCAGAGGAGAGGCCAGGTGATGGGCAGAGGAGAGGCCAGGTGATGGGCAGAGGAGAGGCCAAGTAATGGGCAGAGGAGAGACCAAGTAATGGGCAGAGGAGAGGCCAAGTAATGGGCAGAGGAGAGGCCAAGTAATGGGCAGAGGAGAGGCCAAGTGATGGGCAGAGGAGAGGCCAAGTAATGGGCAGAGGAGAGGCCAAGTGATGGGCAGAGGAGAGGCCAGGTGCTGGGCAGAGGAGAGGCCAGGTGCTGGGCAGAGGAGAGGCCAAGTGATAGGCAGGAGAGAGGCCAGGTGATAGGCAGGAGAGAGGCCAGGTGATAGGCAGGAGAGAGGCCAGGTGATAGGCAGGGGAGAGGCCAGGTGATAGGCAGGAGAGAGGCCAGGTGATAGGCAGGGGGAGGCCAGGTGATAGGCAGGAGAGAGGCCAGGTGATAGGCAGGGGAGAGGCCAGGTGCAGCAGAGAGGCCAGGTGATAGGCAGGGGAGAGGCCAGGTGATAGGCAGGAGAGAGGCCAGGTGCAGCAGAGAGGACAGGTGCTAGGCAGGGGAGAGGCCAGGTGATAGGCAGGGGAGAGGCCAGGTGATAGGCAGGGGAGAGGCCAGGTGATAGGCAG
>NW_026286260.1:0-4220 GCF_023373465.1 Oncorhynchus keta | reverse complement strand
GTAGATCCATCCCTTGCAGCAGACGAATGTCTGGCTCAGGAATGCGAAGTGGTTCAAATATTTCTACTCTTACCGTCCTGGAGATTCAAAATGTGAATGTCTTAGAAGTAGAACTCACAAAACACACAGTAATCCTAGAACAGTCATCACAAAACATACAGTAATCCTAGAACAGTCATCACAAAACATTTACATTTACATTTAAGTCATTTAGCAGACGCTCTTATCCAGAGCGACTTACAAATTGGTGCATTCACCTTATGACATCCAGTAGAACAGTCACTTTACAATAGTGCATCTAAATCTTAAAGGGGGGTGAGAAGGATTACTTATCCTATCCTAGGTATTCCTTAAAGAGGTGGGGTTTCAGGTGTCTCCGGAAGGTGGTGATTGACTCCGCTGTCCTGGCGTCGTGAGGGAGTTTGTTCCACCATTGGGGGCCAGAGCAGCGAACAGTTTTGACTGGGCTGAGCGGGAACTGTACTTCCTCAGTGGTAGGGAGGCGAGCAGGCCAGAGGTGGATGAACGCAGTGCCCTTGTTTGGGTGTAGGGCCTGATCAGAGCCTGGAGGTACTGAGGTGCCGTTCCCTCACAGCTCCGTAGGCAAGCACCATGGTCTTGTAGCGGATGCGAGCTTCAACTGGAAGCCAGTGGAGAGAGCGGAGGAGCGGGGTGACGTGAGAGAACTTGGGAAGGTTGAACACCAGACGGGCTGCGGCGTTCTGGATGAGTTGTAGGGGTTTAATGGCACAGGCAGGGAGCCCAGCCAACAGCGAGTTGCAGTAATCCAGACGGGAGATGACAAGTGCCTGGATTAGGACCTGCGCCGCTTCCTGTGTGAGGCAGGGTCGAACTCTGCGGATGTTGTAGAGCATGAACCTACAGGAACGGGCCACCGCCTTGATGTTAGTTGAGAACGACAGGGTGTTGTCCAGGATCACGCCAAGGTTCTTAGCGCTCTGGGAGGAGGACACAATGGAGTTGTCAACCGTGATGGCGAGATCATGGAACGGGCAGTCCTTCCCCGGGAGGAAGAGCAGCTCCGTCTTGCCGAGGTTCAGCTTGAGGTGGTGATCCGTCATCCACACTGATATGTCTGCCAGACATGCAGAGATGCGATTCGCCACCTGGTCATCAGAAGGGGGAAAGGAGAAGATTAATTGTGTGTCGTCTGCATAGCAATGATAGGAGAGACCATGTGAGGTTATGACAGAGCCAAGTGACTTGGTGTATAGCGAGAATAGGAGAGGGCCTAGAACAGAGCCCTGGGGGACACCAGTGGTGAGAGCGCGTGGTGAGGAGACAGATTCTCGCCACGCCACCTGGTAGGAGCGACCTGTCAGGTAGGACGCAATCCAAGCGTGGGCCGCGCCGGAGATGCCCAACTCGGAGAGGGTGGAGAGGAGGATCTGATGGTTCACAGTATCGAAGGCAGCCGATAGGTCTAGAAGGATGAGAGCAGAGGAGAGAGAGTTAGCTTTAGCGGTGCGGAGCGCCTCCGTGATACAGAGAAGAGCAGTCTCAGTTGAATGACTAGTCTTGAAACCTGACTGATTTGGATCGAGAAGGTCATTCAGAGAGAGATAGCGGGAGAGCTGGCCAAGGACGGCACGTTCAAGAGTTTTGGAGAGAAAAGAAAGAAGGGATACTGGTCTGTAGTTGTTGACATCGGAGGGATCGAGTGTAGGTTTTTTCAGAAGGGGTGCAACTCTCGCTCTCTTGAAGACGGAAGGGACGTAGCCAGCGGTCAGGGATGAGTTGATGAGCGAGGTGAGGTAAGGGAGAAGGTCTCCGGAAATGGTCTGGAGAAGAGAGGAGGGGATAGGGTCAAGCGGGCAGGTTGTTGGGCGGCCGGCCGTCACAAGACGCGAGATTTCATCTGGAGAGAGAGGGGAGAAAGAGGTCAGAGCACAGGGTAGGGCAGTGTGAGCAGAACTAGCGGTGCCGTTTGACTTAGCAAACGAGGATCGGATGTCGTCGACCTTCTTTTCAAAGTGGTTGACGAAGTCATCTGCAGAGAGGGAGGAGGGGGAGGGGAGGAGGATTCAGGAGGGAGGAGAAGGTGGCAAAGAGCTTCCTAGGGTTAGAGGCAGATGCTTGGAATTTAGAGTGGTAGAAAATGGCTTTAGCAGCAGAGACAGAGGAGGAAAATGTAGAGAGGAGGGAGTGAAAGGATGCCAGGTCCGCAGGGAGGCGAGTTTTCCTCCATTTCCGCTCGGCTGCCCGGAGCCCTGTTCTGTGAGCTCGCAATGAGTCGCCGAGCCACGGGGCGGGAGGGGAGGACCGAGCCGGCCTGGAGGATAGGGGACATAGAGAGTCAAAGGATGCAGAAAGGGAGGAGAGGAGGGTTGAGGAGGCAGAATCAGGAGATAGGTTGGAGAAGGTTTGAGCAGAGGGAAGAGATGATAGGATGGAAGAGGAGAGAGTAGCGGGGGAGAGAGAGCGAAGGTTGGGACGGCGCGATACCATCCGAGTAGGGGCAGTGTGGGAGGTGTTAGATGAGAGCGAGAGGGAAAAGGATACAAGGTAGTGGTCGGAGACTTGGAGGGGAGTTGCAATGAGGTTAGTGGAAGAACAGCATCTAGTAAAGATGAGGTCGAGCGTATTGCCTGCCTTGTGAGTAGGGGGGAAGGTGAGAGGGTGAGGTCAAAAGAGGAGAGGAGTGGAAAGAAGGAGGCAGAGAGGAATGAGTCAAAGGTAGACGTGGGGAGGTTAAAGTCGCCCAGCACTGTGAGAGGTGAGCCCGTCCTCAGGAAAGGAGCTTATCAAGGCATCAAGCTCATTGGATGAACTCTCCGAGGAACCTGGAGGGCGATAAATGATAAGGATGTTAAGCTTGAAAGGGCTGGCAACTGTGACAGCATGGAATTCAAAGGAGGCGATAGACAGATGGGTAAGGGGAGAAAGAGAGAATGACCACTTGGGAGAGATGAGGATCCCGGTGCCACCACCCCGCTGACCAGAAGCTCGGGTGCGAGAACACGTGGGCGGACGAAGAGAGAGCAGTAGGAGTAGCAGTGTTGTCTGTGGTGATCCATGTTTCCGTCAGTGCCAAGAAGTCGAGGGACTGGAGGGAGGCATAGGCTGAGATGAACTCTGCCTTGTTGGCCGCAGATCGGCAGTTCCAGAGGCTACCGGAGACCTGAACCCACGTGGGTCGTGCGCGCTGGGACCACCAGATTAGGTGGTCGCGGCCACGCGGTGTGGAGCGTTTGTATGGTCTGTGCAGAGAGGAGAGAACAGGGATAGACAGACACATAGTTGACAGGCTACAGAAGAGGCTACGCTAATGCAAAGGAGATTGAATGACAAGTGGACTACACGTCCTCGAATGTTCAGAAAGTTGCTTACGTAGCAAGAATCTTATTGACTAAAAATGATTAAAATGATACAGTACTGCTGAAGTAGGCTAGCTGGCAGTGGCTGGTGTTGTTGACACTACACTAATCAAGTCGTTCCGCTGAGTGTAATAGTTTCTGCAGTGCTGCTAATCGGGGGCCAGCTGGCTAGCTAGCAGTGTTGTTTACGCGACGCTATGCTAAAAGAACGACACAGCTGGGCTGGCTAACCTAGAAAAATCGCTCTAGACTACAATTATCTTGATACAAAGACTGCTATGTAGCTAGCTAAGAAGAAAGCTACGATCAAACAAATCAAAAACCGTTGTACTGTAATGAAATGAAATGAAAATGTGATACTACCTGTGAATGCGACCGGTTGTTGAGTTCTATTCACTGTAGACGTTGGCTAGCTGTTAGCTGTTAGCTGTGGGGCTAGCAGAGTCTTCTACGTTAAGGACGACGAACAGCTGGCTAGCTAACCCCGGTAAATTAAGATAATCACTCTAAGACTACACACTCTAAACTACACAATTATCTAGGATACGAAGACAGCAAAGACAGCTATGTAGCTAGCTAACACTACACTAATCAAGTCGTTCAGCTGAGTGTAACAGTGCTGCTAATCGGTGGGCGTTGTTGGGGCCACTAGCTGGTGAAGTGGAAGAGACTACGTTAGACGACGTAAACACGATAATTATAATTATCTTTGATACAAGGACGGCTATGTAGCTAGCTAAGAAGAAATTGCTAAGATTAGACAAATCAAACCGTTGTACTATAATGAAATGTAATGAAAAAGTTATACTACCTGCGGAGCGAAGTGCCGATGCGACCGCTCGCTCCAACCCGGAAGTAGTGTCGACCAAACACACAGTAATT
>NW_026286259.1:0-15463 GCF_023373465.1 Oncorhynchus keta | reverse complement strand
CCCTACCCTAGCAATATCCATAACCCTAGCTTCATGTCCACACCCCAGATCAACCCTAGCCATATCCTCATCCCTAACTTGAGCTTAATGTCCATGCCTCCGACATCAACTAAATACTACAGTTTCCTATAGAAAACTGTAGTAAACTGTAACATATGTTAGAATGCTACACACTGTAGTATGCCCTGATCGTGAGTATTACTTAGAATCTAATGTAGTATACTGTAGAATATTATAGTAAATACTACAGTATTATGAACGAAAAAAACTGTAGTAAATACTACAGAAATATCTGCAAAAACACTACAGTCCACAAAACAACTACACTCTTTAACTATGGTAAATACAACCATATTCAATTTGCATATACCCTGCCAATTTCCCTCCTCCATATCACAATGTGTGCTCACCCATAAGTGTGAAACCTACGTGCCAAGTATACAACATGTATTGTGTTTCCCACAGAGCAAAAGCGTTGACCTTCAGATTATAGAAATTGATTATGTTTAGCATGTCTCCAGTAGGTTTTCTGCAAGGCAAAGTCTCAACTTCTATGTCAAAAATACAACAGTAAATACTACAGCAATGTATGTGAAACACTGCAGTAACTAATATAGTATATTCTACTATTTTGTTTACAGTATTTATACTATAGTGAACTGTAGTGTTTTTGTGGACTGAATAATACAGTCTACTGAAACACTACAGTTAATAATACAGTCTGCTAAAACACTACAGTGAATACTACAGTCTGCTAAAACACTACAGTGAATACTACAGTCTGCTGAAACACTACAGTGAATACTACAGTCTGCTAAAACACTACAGTGAATACTACAGTCTGCTAAAACACTACAGTGAATACTACAGTCTGCTAAAACACTACAGTGAATACTACAGTCTGCTAAAACACTACAGTGAATACTACAGTCTACTAAAACACTACAGTGAATACTACAGTCTGCTGAAACACTACAGTGAATACTACAGTCTACTAAAACACTACAGTTAATACTACAGTCTGCTAAAACACTGCAGTGAATACTACAGTCTGCTAAACACTACAGTGAATACTACAGTCTGCAAAAACACTACAGTCTGCTGAAACACTACAGTGAATACTACAGTCTACTAAAACACTTCAGTGAATACTACAGTCTGCTAAAACACTACAGTGAATACTACAGTCTGCTAAAACACTACAGTGAATAATACAGTCTGCTAAAACACTACAGTGAATAATACAGTCTGCTAAAACACTACAGTGAATACTACAGTCTGCTGAAACACTACAGTCTGCTAAAACACTACAGTGAATACTACAGTCTGCTAAAACACTACAGTGAATACTACAGTCTGCTGAAACACTACAGTGAATACTACAGTCTGCTAAAACACTACAGTGAATACTACAGTCTGCTAAAACACTACAGTGAATACTACAGTCTGCTAAAACACTACAGTGAATACTTTTAGTCTGCTAAAACACTACAGTCTGCTAAAACACTACAGTGAATAATACAGTCTGCTAAAACACTACAGTGAATACTACAGTCTGCTGAAACACTACAGTCTGCTAAAACACTACAGTGAATACTACAGTCTGCTAAAACACTACAGTGAATACTACAGTCTGCTGAAACACTACAGTCTGCTCTAAACCACTACAGTGAATAATACAGTCTGCTAAAACACTACAGTGAATACTAAAGTCTGCTAAAACACTACAGTGAATACTTCAGTCTGCTAAAACACTACAGTGAATACTACAGTCTGCTGAAACACTACAGTCTGCTGAAACACTACAGTCTGCTAAAACACTACAGTGAATACTACAGTCTGCTAAAACACTACATACTACAGTCTGCTAAAACACTACAGTCTGCTAAAACACTACAGTGAATACTACAGTCTGCTAAAACACTACAGTGAATACTACAGTCTGCTGAAACACTACAGTGAATACTACAGTCTGCTAAAACACTACAGTCTGCTAAAACACTACAGTGAATACTACAGTCTGCTGAAACACTACAGTGAATACTACAGTCTGCTAAAACACTACAGTGAATACTACAGTCTGCTAAAACACTACAGTCTACTAAAAGACTGCAGTGAATACTAGTCTACTAAAACAGTCTGCTGAATAGTATAGTATTTCTTTATGTGGGCTGGCTCAACTCTTATCCTACCCTCATGTCCACACCCAGGCTCAACCCTCACCCTGACCCTAGCCATAAAATGGAAATGTCTATATTTTTCAACTTCATATTAATCATCTCAACCACCACCCCAACATGAAAAATGGCACGTTTGTAGTAATAAAAAAAAGTGGAAGGAAGATATGTGTTTCCAATGAGACCATCAACCAATGAGCAGAAAATTACTAGGCAATTAGTAATCGATGGCTACTCATAATTGGTTCAAATCACATGACGCACACCGATGATGTCATTGGAAACACTTATCTTCCTCCATCTTTTTTTTACTATAAAACATATAAAAGTGCCATTTTCACAAATGTTCATGTTGTACTGGTGCTAGAGACGATGAATATGTTTTACATGTTGTACTGGTGTTAGAGACGATGAATATGTTTTACATGTTGTACTGGTGCCTAGAGACGATGAATATGTTTTACATGTTGTACTGGTGCTAGAGACGATGAATATGTTTTACATGTTGTACTGGTGTTAGAGACGATGAATATGTTTTACATGTTGTACTGGTGCTAGAGACGATGAATATGTTTTACATGTTGTACTGGTGCTAGAGACATGAATATGTTTACATGTTGTACTGGTGCTAGAGACGATGAATATGTTTTACATGTTGTACTGGTGCTAGAGACGATGAATATGTTTTACATGTTGTACTGGTGTTAGAGACATGAATATGTTTACATGTTGTACTGGTGCTAGAGACGATGAATATGTTTTACATGTTGTACTGGTGCTAGAGGCGATGAATATGTTTTACATGTTGTACTGGTGCTAGAGACGATGAATATGTTTTACATGTTGTACTGGTGTTAGAGACGATGAATATGTTTACATGTTGTACTGGTGCTAGAGACGATGAATATGTTTTACATGTTGTACTGGTGTTAGAGACGATGAATATGTTTTAGTTTTACATGTTGTACTGGTGCCTAGAGACGATGAATATGTTTTACATGTTGTACTGGTGCTAGAGACGATGAATATGTTTTACATGTTGTACTGGTGCTAGAGACATGAATATGTTTTTTTACATGTTGTACTGGTGCTAGAGACGATGAATGTTTTATGTTGTACTGGTGCTAGAGACGATTATGTTTTACATGTTGTACTGGTGCTAGAGACGATGAATATGTTTTACATATTGTACTGTGGTGCTAGAGACAGTGAATATGTTTTACATGTTGTACTGGTGCTAGAGACGATGAATATGTTTTTACATGTTGTACTGGTGCTAGAGACGATGAATAGTTTTACATATTGTTTTGCTAGAGACATGAATATGTTTTACATGTTGTACGGGTGCTAGAGACGATGAATATGTTTTACATGTTGTACTGGTGCTAGAGATGAATATGTTTTAATATGATGAATTGTTTATGTTGTACTGGTGCCTAGAGACGATGAATATGTTTTACATGTTGTACTGGTGCTAGAGACGATGAATATGTTTTACATGTTGTACTGGTGCTAGAGACGATGAATATGTTTTACATGTTGTACTGGTGTTAGAGATCGATGAATATGTTTTACATGTTGTGTTGGTGCCTAGAGGCGATGAATATGTTTTACATGTTGTACTGGTGCTAGAGACGATGATGAATATGTTTAATATGTTTACATGTTGTACTGGTGCTAGAGACGATGAATATGTTCATGTTGTACTGGTGCTAGAGACGAAGAATATGTTTTACATGTTGTACTGGTGCCTAGAGGCGGTGAATATGTTTTACATGTTGTACTGGTGTTAGAGACGATGAATATGTTTTACATGTTGTACTGGTGCTAGAGACGATGAATATGTTTACATTTTGTACTGGTGCTATGAATATGTTTTACATGTTGTGTTGGTGCTAGAGGCGATGAATATGTTTACATGTTGTTCACTGGTGCTAGAGACAGTGAATATGTTTTACATGTTGTACTGGTGCTAGAGACGATGAATATGTTTTACATGTTGTACTGGTGCTAGAGATGAATATGTTTTACATGTTGTGTACTGGTGCTAGAGACAGTGAATATGTTTTACATGTTGTACTGGTGCTAGAGACGATGAATATGTTTTACATGTTGTACTGGTGCTAGAGATGAATATGTTTACGTTGTATGAATATGTTTTACATGTTGTACTGGTGCTAGAGACGATGAATATGTTTTACATGTTGTACTGGTGCTAGAGACGATGAATATGTTTTACATGTTGTGTTGGTGCTAGGGGATGAATATGTTTTACATGTTGTACTGGTGCTAGAGACGATGAATATGTTTTACATGTTGTACTGGTGCTAGAGACGATGAATATGTTTTACATGTTGTGTTGGTGCTAGAGACGATGAATATGTTTTACATGTTGTACATGGTGCTAGAGACGATGAATATGTTTTACATGTTGTACTGGTGCCTAGAGACGATGAATATGTTTTACATGTTGTACTGGTGCTAGAGACATGTTGTACTGGTGCTAGAGGCGATGAATATGTTTTACATGTTGTACTGGTGCTAGAGACGATGAATATGTTTTACATGTTGTACTGGTGCTAGAGACGATGAATATGTTTTACATGTTGTACTGGTGCTAGAGACGGTGAATATGTTTTACATGTTGTACTGGTGCTAGAGACGATGAATATGTTTTACATGTTGTGTTGGTGCTAGAGACGATGAATATGTTTTACATGTTGTACTGGTGCTAGAGACGATGAATATGTTTTACATGTTGTACTGGTGCTAGAGACGATGAATATGTTTTACATGTTGTACTGGTGCTAGAGACGATGAATATGTTTTACATGTTGTACTGGTGTTAGAGGCGATGAATATGTTTTTACATGTTGTACTGGTGCTAGGGCGATGAATATGTTTTATGTTGTACTGGTGCTAGAGGCGATGAATATGTTTTTACATGTTGTACTGGTGCTAGAGACGATGAATATGTTTTACATGTTGTACTGGTGCTAGAGACGATGAATATGTTTTACATGTTGTACTGGTGCTAGAGACGATGAATATGTTTTACATGTTGTACTGGTGCTAGAGACGATGAATATGTTTTACATGTTGTAATGGTG
Source organism: Oncorhynchus keta (assembly GCF_023373465.1). Classification (NCBI taxonomy): domain Eukaryota; kingdom Metazoa; phylum Chordata; class Actinopteri; order Salmoniformes; family Salmonidae; genus Oncorhynchus; species Oncorhynchus keta. The sequence continues at coordinate 10,176 of NW_026286259.1, read as the reverse complement.
CTAGAGACGATGAATATGTTTTACATGTTTGTACTGGTGTTAGAGACGATGAATATGTTTTACATGTTGTACTGGTGCTAGAGACGATGAATATGTTTTGCATGTTGTACTGGTGCCTAGAGACGATGAATATGTTTTACATGTTGTACTGGTGTTAGAGACGATGAATATGTTTTACATGACTGGTGCTATGAATATGTTTTACATGTTGTACTGGTGCTAGAGACGATGAATATGTTTTACATGTTGTACTGGTGCTAGAGACGATGAATATGTTTTACATGTTGTACTGGTGCTAGAGACGGTGAATATGTTTTACATGTTGTAGGTGCTAGAGGCGATGAATATGTTTTACATGTTGTACTGGTGCTAGAGACGATGAATATGTTTTACATGTTGTAGAGACAGTGGTGTTGTACTGGTGCCTAGAGACGATGAATATGTTTTACATGTTGTACTGGTGCTAGAGACGATGAATATGTTTTACATGTTGTACTGGTGCTAGAGACATGAATATGTTTTACATGTTGTACTGGTGCTAGAGACGATGAATATGTTTTACATGTTGTAATGGTGCTAGAGACGATGAATATGTTTTACATGTTGTACTGGTGTTAGAGACAGTGAATATGTTTTACATGTTGTAGGTGCTAGAGACGATGAATATGTTTTACATGTTGTACTGGTGCTAGAGACGATGAATATGTTTTACATGTTGTACTGGTGCTAGAGACGATGAATATACATGTTTTTGTTTTACATGTTGAGACGATGAATACTGAATATGTTTTACATGTTGTACTGGTGTTAGAGACGATGAATATGTTTTACATGTTGTACTGGTGCTAGAGACGATGAATATGTTTTACATGTTGTACTGGTGCCTAGAGACAATGAATATGTTTTACATGTTGTACTGGTGCTAGAGACGATGAATATGTTTTACATGTTGTACTGGTGCTAGAGACGATGAATATGTTTTACATGTTGTACTGGTGCTAGAGACGATGAATATGTTTTACATGTTGTACTGGTGCTAGAGACGATGAATATGTTTTACATGTTGTACTGGTGCCTAGAGACAATGAATATGTTTTACATGTTGTACTGGTGCTAGAGACGATGAATATGTTTTACATGTTGTACTGGTGCTAGAGACATGAATATGTTTTACATGTTGTACTGGTGCTAGAGACGATGAATATGTTTTTTGTACATGTTGTACTGGTGCTAGAGACGATGAATATGTTTTACATGTTGTACTGGTGCTAGAGACGATGAATATGTTTTACATGTTGTACTGGTGCTAGAGACGATGAATATGTTTTACATGTTGTACTGGTGCTAGAGACGATGAATATGTTTTAATATGGTGCTAGAGACGATGAATATGTTTACATGTTGTACTGGTGCTAGAGACGATGAATATGTTTTACATGTTGTACTGGTGCTAGAGACGATGAATATGTTTTACATGTTGTACTGGTGCTAGAGACGATGAATATGTTTTACATGTTGTACTGGTGCTAGAGACGATGAATATGTTTACATGTTGTACTGGTGCCTAGAGACGATGAATATGTTTTACATGTTGTACTGGTGCTAGAGACGATGAATATGTTTTACATGTTGTACTGGTGCTAGAGACGATGAATATGTTTTACATGTTGTAATGGTGCTAGAGACGATGAATATGTTTTTACATGTTGTACTGGTGCTAGAGACGATGAATATGTTTTTACATGTTGTACTGGTGCTAGAGACGATGAATATGTTTTACATGTTGTACTGGTGCCAGTGAATATAAGTTAGTTGTACTGAGAGAGACGATGAATATGTTTTACATGTTGTACTGGTGCTAGAGACGATGAATATGTTTTACATGTTGTACTGGTGCTAGAGACGATGAATATGTTTTACATGTTGTACTGGTGCTAGAGACGATGAATATGTTTTACATGTTGTACTGGTGCTAGAGACGATGAATATGTTTTACATGTTGTACTGGTGCTAGAGACGGTGAATATGTTTTACATGTTGTACTGGTGCTATGAATATGTTTACATGTTGTACTGGTGTTAGAGACGATGAATATGTTTTACATGTTGTACTGGTGTTAGAGAGACCGATGAATATGTTTTACATGTTGTACTGGTGCCTAGAGGCGATGAATATGTTTTACATGTTGTACTGGTGCCTAGAGACGATGAATATGTTTTACATGTTGTACTGGTGCTAGAGACGATGAATATGTTTTACATGTTGTACTGGTGTTAGAGAACAGTGAATATGTTTTACATGTTGTACTGGTGCTAGAGGACGATGAATATGTTTTACATGTTGTACTGGTGCTAGAGACGATGAATATGTTTTACATGTTGTACTGGTGCTAGAGACAGTGAATATGTTTTACATGTTGTACTGGTGCTAGAGACGATGAATATGTTTTACATGTTGTACTGGTGCTAGAGACGATGAATATGTTTTACATGTTGTACTGGTGCTAGAGATTCATGAATATGTTTTTTACATGTTGTACTGGTGTTAGAGACAGTGAATATGTTTTACATGTTGTACTGGTGCTAGAGATCAATGAATATGTTTTACATGTTTGTACTGGTGCTAGAGACAGTGAATATGTTTTACATGTTGTACTGGTGTTAGAGACGATGAATATGTTTTACATGTTGTACTGGTGCTAGAGACGATGAATATGTTTTACATGTTGTACTGGTGCTAGAGACATGAATATGTTTTACATGTTGTACTGGTGCTAGAGACGATGAATATGTTTTACATGTTGTACTGGTGCCAGAGACGATGAATATGTTTTACGTTGTACTGGTGCTAGAGACGATGAATATGTTCTTTACATGTTGTACTGGTGCTAGAGACGATGAATATGTTTTACATGTTGTACTGGTGCTAGAGACGCATGAATATGTTTTACATGTTGTACTGGTGCTAGAGACGATGAATATGTTTTACATGTTGTGTTGGTGCTAGAGACGATGAATATGTTTTACATGTTGTACTGGTGCTAGAGACGAGTGAATATGTTTTTACATGTTGTACTGGTGCTAGAGAATATGTTTTACATGTTGTACTGGTGCTAGAGACGATGAATATGTTTTACATGTTGTACTGGTGCTAGAGACAGTGAATATGTTTTACATGTTGTACTGGTGCTAGAGACGATGAATATGTTTTACATGTTGTACTGGTGCTAGAGACGATGAATATGTTTTACATGTTGTACTGGTGCTAGAGACGATGAATATGTTTACATGTTGTACGGGTGCTAGAGGCGATGAATATGTTTACATGTTGTACTGGTGCTAGAGACGATGAATATGTTTTACATGTTGTACTGGTGCTAGAGACGATGAATATGTTTACATGTTGTTTTACTGGTGCCTAGAGACAGTGAATATGTTTTACATGTTGTTGGTGCTAGAGACGATGAATATGTTTTACATGTTGTGTTGGTGCTAGAGACGATGAATATGTTTACATGTTGTACTGGTGCTAGAGACAGTGAATATGTTTTACATGTTGTACTGGTGCTAGAGACGATGAATATGTTTTACATGTTGTACTGGTGCTAGAGATGATGAATATGTTTTACATGTTGTACTGGTGCTAGAGACGATGAATATGTTTTACATGTTGTACTGGTGCCTAGAGACGATGAATATGTTTTACATGTTGTACTGGTGCTAGAGATGATGAATATGTTTTACATGTTGTACTGGTGCTAGAGACGATGAATATGTTTTACAGAGGCAGTGTTGTACTGGTGCTAGAGACGATGAATATGTTTTACATGTTGTACTGGTGTTAGAGACGATGAATATGTTTTACATGTTGTACTGGTGCTAGAGACGGTGAATATGTTTTGCATGTTGTACTGGTGCTAGAGCGATGAATATGTTTTACATGTTGTACTGGTGCCTAGAGACGATGAATATGTTTTACATGTTGTACTGGTGCTAGAGACGATGAATATGTTTTACATGTTGTACTGGTGCTAGAGACGATGAATATGTTTTACATGTTGTACTGGTGCTAGAGACGATGAATATGTTTTACATGTTGTACTGGTGCTAGAGACGATGAATATGTTTTACATGTTGTACTGGTGCTAGAGACAGTGAATATGTTTTACATGTTGTACTGGTGCTAGAGACAGTGAATATGTTTTACATGTTGTACTGGTGCTAGAGACGATGAATATGTTTTACATGTTGTACTGGTGCTAGAGACGATGAATATGTTCATGTTGTACTGGTGCTAGAGACGATGAATATGTTTTACATGTTGTACTGGTGCTAGAGACGATGAATATGTTTACATGTTGTACTGGTGCTAGAGACGATGAATATGTTTTACATGTTGTACTGGTGCTAGAGACGATGAATATGTTTTACATGTTGTACTGGTGCTAGAGACGATGAATATGTTTTACATGTTGTACTGGTGCTAGAGACGATGAATATGTTTTACATGTTGTACTGGTGCTAGAGACGATGAATATGTTTTACATGTTGTACTGGTGCTAGAGACGATGAATATGTTTACATGTTGTACTGGTGCTAGAGACGATGAATATGTTTACATGTTGTACTGGTGCTAGAGACGATGAATATGTTTTACATGTTGTAATGGTGCTAGAGACGATGAATATGTTTTACATGTTGTACTGGTGCTAGAGACGATGAATATGTTTTACATGTTGTACTGGTGCTAGAGACGATGAATATGTTTTACATGTTGTACTGGTGCTAGAGACGATGAATATGTTTTACATGTTGTACTGGTGCTAGAGACGATGAATATGTTTTACATGTTGTACTGGTGCTAGAGACGATGAATATGTTTTACATGTTGTACTGGTGCTAGAGACGATGAATATGTTTTACATGTTGTACTGGTGCTAGAGACGATGAATATATTTTACATGTTGAGACGATGAATATGTTTTACATGTTGTACTGGTGCTAGAGACGATGAATATGTTTTACATGTTGTACTGGTGCTAGAGACGATGAATATGTTTTACATGTTGTACTGGTGCTAGAGACGATGAATATGTTTTACATGTTGTACTGGTGCTAGAGACAATGAATATGTTTTACATGTTGTACTGGTGCTAGAGACGATGAATATGTTTTACATGTTGTACTGGTGCCTAGAGACGATGAATATGTTTTACATGTTGTACTGGTGCTAGAGACGATGAATATGTTTTACATGTTGTACTGGTGCTAGAGACGATGAATATGTTTTACATGTTGTACTGGTGCTAGAGACGATGAATATGTTTTACATGTTGTACTGGTGCTAGAGACGATGAATATGTTTTACATGTTGTACTGGTGCTAGAGACGATGAATATGTTTTACATGTTGTACTGGTGCTAGAGACGGTGAATATGTTTTACATGTTGTACTGGTGCTAGAGACGATGAATATGTTTTACATGTTGTACTGGTGCTAGAGACGATGAATATGTTCATGTTGTACTGGTGCTAGAGACGATGAATATGTTTTACATGTTGTACTGGTGCTAGAGACGGTGAATATGTTTTACATGTTGTACTGGTGCTAGAGACGATGAATATGTTTTACATGTTGTACTGGTGCTAGAGACGATGAATATGTTTTACATGTTGTACTGGTGCTAGAGACGATGAATATGTTTTACATGTTGTACTGGTGCTAGAGACGATGAATATGTTTTACATGTTGTACTGGTGCTAGAGACGATGAATATGTTTTACATGTTGTACTGGTGCTAGAGACGATGAATATGTTTACATGTTGTACTGGTGCTAGAGACGTGATATGTTTAATATTGTTTTACATGTATGTTTTACTGGTGTTAGAGACGATGAATATGTTTTACATGTTGTACTGGTGCTAGAGACGATGAATATGTTTTACATGTTGTACTGGTGCTAGAGACGATGAATATGTTTTACATGTTGTACTGGTGCTAGAGACGATGAATATGTTTTACATGTTGTACTGGTGCTAGAGACGATGAATATGTTTTACATGTTGTACTGGTGCTAGAGACGATGAATATGTTTTACATGTTGTACTGGTGCTAGAGACGATGAATATGTTTTACATGTTGTACTGGTGCTAGAGACGATGAATATGTTTTACATGTTGTACTGGTGTTAGAGACGATGAATATGTTTTACATGTTGTACTGGTGCTAGAGACGATGAATATGTTTTACATGTTGTACTGGTGCTAGAGACGATGAATATGTTTTACATGTTGTACTGGTGCTAGAGACGATGAATATGTTGTACTGGTGCTAGAAACATGTTGTTTTACATGTTGTACTGGTGCTAGAGACGATGAATATGTTTTACATGTTGTACTGGTGCTAGAGACGATGAATATGTTTTACATGTTGTACTGGTGCTAGAGACTGAATATGTTTTACATGTTGTACTGGGTGCTAGAGACGATGAATATGTTTTACATGTTGTACTGGTGCTAGAGACGATGAATATGTTTTACATTTGTACTGGTGCTAGAGACAGTGAATATGTTTTACATGTTGTACTGGTGCTAGAGACGATGAATATGTTTTACATGTTGTACTGGTGCTAGAGACGATGAATATGTTTTACATGTTGTACTGGTGCTAGAGACGATGAATATGTTTTACATGTTGTACTGGTGCTAGAGACGATGAATATGTTTTACATGTTGTACTGGTGCTAGAGATATGTTTTTTACATGTTGTACTGGTGCTAGAGACGATGAATATGTTTTACATGTTGTACTGGTGCTAGAGACGATGAATATGTTTTACATGTTGTACTGGTGCTAGAGACGATGAATATGTTTTACATGTTGTACTGGTGCTAGAGACGATGAATATGTTTTACATGTTGTACTGGTGCTAGAGACAGTGAATATGTTTTACATGTTGTACTGGTGCTAGAGACGATGAATATGTTTTACATGTTGTACTGGTGCTAGAGACGATGAATATGTTTTACATGTTGTACTGGTGCTAGAGACGATGAATATGTTTTACATGTTGTACTGGTGCTAGAGACGATGAATATGTTTTACATGTTGTACTGGTGCTAGAGACGATGAATATGTTTTACATGTTGTACTGGTGCTAGATAATATGTTTTACATGTTGTACTGGTGCTAGAGACGATGAATATGTTTTACATGTTGTACTGGTGCTAGAGACGATGAATATGTTTTACATGTTGTACTGGTGCTATGTTGTACTGGTGCTAGAGACGATGAATATGTTTTACATGTTGTACTGGTGCTAGAGACGATGAATATGTTTTACATGTTGTACTGGTGCTAGAGACGATGAATATGTTTTACATGTTGTACTGGTGCTAGAGACGATGAATATGTTTTACATGTTGTACTGGTGCTAGAGACGATGAATATGTTTTACATGTTGTACTGGTGCTAGAGACGATGAATATGTTTTACATGTTGTACTGGTGCTAGAGAGACGATGAATATGTTTTACATGTTGTACTGGTGCTAGAGACGATGAATATGTTTTACATGTTGTACTGGTGCTAGAGACGATGAATATGTTTTACATGTTGTGAATACTGGTGCTAGAGACGATGAATATGTTTTACATGTTGTACTGGTGCTAGAGACGATGAATATGTTTTACATGTTGTACTGGTGCTAGAGACGATGAATATGTTTTACATGTTGTACTGGTGGTGCTAGAGACAGTGAATATGTTTTACATGTTGTACTGGTGCTAGAGACGATGAATATGTTTTACATGTTGTACTGGTGCTAGAGACGATGAATATGTTTTACATGTTGTACTGGTGCTAGAGACGATGAATATGTTTTACATGTTGTACTGGTGCTAGAGACGTATGTTTTACATGTTGTACTGGTTTGAATATGTTTTACATGTTGTACTGGTGCTAGAGACGATGAATATGTTTTACATGTTGTACTGGTGCTAGAGACGATGAATATGTTTTACATGTTGTACTGGTGCTAGAGACGATGAATATGTTTTACATGTTGTACTGGTGCTAGAGACGATGAATATGTTTTACATGTTGTACTGGTGCTAGAGACGATGAATATGTTTTACATGTTGTACTGGTGCTAGAGACGAATGAATATGAATTTTTTACATGTTGTACTGGTGCTAGAGACGATGAATATGTTTTACTGGTGCTAGAGACGATGAATTGTTTTGCATGTGGTGCTAGAGACGATGAATATGTTTTACATGTTGTACTGGTGCTAGAGACGATGAATATGTTTTACATGTTGTACTGGTGCTAGAGACGATGAATATGTTTTACATGTTGTACTGGTGCTAGAGACGATGAATATGTTTTACATGTTGTACTGGTGCTAGAGACGATGAATATGTTTTACATGTTGTACTGGTGCTAGAGACGATGAATATGTTTTACATGTTGTACTGGTGCTAGAGACAGTGAATATGTTTTACATGTTGTACTGGTGCTAGAGACGATGAATATGTTTTGTACTGGTGCTAGAGACATGTTGTACTGGTGCTAGAGACGATGAATATGTTTTACATGTTGTACTGGTGCTAGAGACGTGAATATGTTTTACATGTTGTACTGGTGCTAGAGACGATGAATATGTTTTACATGTTGTACTGGTGCTAGAGACATGAATACATGTTTTTACTGTTGTTTTAGAGAGACGATGAATATGTTTTACATGTTGTACTGGTGCTAGAGACATGAATATGTTTTACATGTTGTATGTTGTACTGGTGCTAGAGACGATGAATATGTTTTACATGTTGTACTGGTGCTAGAGACGATGAATATGTTTTACATGTTGTACTGGTGCTAGAGACATGAATATGTTTTACATGTTGTACTGGTGCTAGAGACGATGAATATGTTTTACATGTTGTACTGGTGCTAGAGACGATGAATATGTTTTACATGTTGTATGACATGAATATGTTTTACATGTTGTACTGGTGCTAGAGACGATGAATATGTTTTACATGTTGTACTGGTGCTAGAGACGATGAATATGTTTTACATGTTGTACTGGTGCTAGAGACAGTGAATATGTTTTACATGTTGTACTGGTGCTAGAGACGATGAATATGTTTTTACATGTTGTACTGGTGCTAGAGACGATGAATATGTTTTACATGTTGTACTGGTGCTAGAGACGATGAATATGTTTTACATGTTGTACTGGTGCTAGAGACGATGAATATGTTTTACATGTTGTACTGGTGCTAGAGACGATGAATATGTTTTACATGTTGTACTGGTGCTAGAGACATGAATATGTTTTACATGTTGTACTGGTGCTAGAGACGATGAATATGTTTTACATGTTGTACTGGTGCTAGAGACAGATGAATATGTTTTACATGTTGTACTGGTGCTAGAGACGATGAATATGTTTTACATGTTGTACTGGTGCTAGAGACGATGAATATGTTTTACATGTTGTACTGGTGCTAGAGACAGATGAATATGTTTTACATGTTGTACTGGTGCTAGAGACGATGAATATGTTTTACTGGTGCTAGAGACGATGAATATGTTTTACATGTTGTACTGGTGCTAGAGACGATGAATATGTTTTACATGTTGTACTGGTGCTAGAGACGTGAATATGTTTTACATGTTGTACTGGTGCTAGAGACGATGAATATGTTTTACATGTTGTACTGGTGCTAGAGACGATGAATATGTTTTACATGTTGTACTGGTGCTAGAGACGATGAATATGTTTTACATGTTGTACTGGTGCTAGAGACGTGATGTTTTACATATGTTTTAATATGTTTTACATGTTGTACTGGTGCTAGAGACGATGAATATGTTTTACATGTTGTACTGGTGCTAGAGATGATGAATATGTTTTACATGTTGTACTGGTGCTAGAGTGAATATGTTTTACATGTTGTACTGAATGAATATGTTTTACATGTTGTACTGGTGCTAGAGACAGTGAATATGTTTTATGTTGTACTGGTGCTTGAATATGTTTTACATGTTATTACTGGTGCTAGAGACAGATGAATATGTTTTACATATGTTGTGTGTACTGGTGCTAGAGACGATGAATATGTTTTACATGTTGTACTGGTGCTAGAGACAGTGAATATGTTTTACATGTT